>NW_019736419.1:210756-282414 GCF_002891405.2 Cryptotermes secundus
GCGCGCTCCTTGAACTACATGTACTCACTTTAGGCATTGTAAAGTCAAACTGAAGTCTTATAACGCCCTCCACATATATAAATAGAATACTTCTAAGCCCTCCAAGAAAGAATGTGATGTATATACCTTATAGTAAGACAGAGTACAATAGGAGAATACCCGTTACACTTGCCTCTCTCCTGCCTCAGCTGGGAAAAGCCAGCTTGCCAGGTCGTAAATGCTGCATTTCACAAATTTTCGCCTTTGTAACTGCAAGTACAGTCCAGTAAAACATATGGTTTTTAATATGAACTTCATGCACTTGAACTCTATTCCACATTGAAGCAACAGAGAAGCCTGAAATTTATTTTGTAATACTAAACATTATGGAGCCGAAATTTTACATTATATCAAAGAATTGTTTTCAAAATGACAAAAATATGACCTTATTTCAAAATTATGCCAAAATATGCTGTAAAACCAATACAACTGTAAAATATGCATTCATATGCACAATAAAAACGACATAATTTCAATAAGAATGACTGGAAACATGCATAATTACATTTAAAAATAGGAATAATCCCTAGGAAAAAAATATGACATGTCATAGAAATCCGGGCCCTAGTGATGACTTACTGATGGTCCAGTCTCTGAAATCAGTCTTGAATCTTACATAATATGGGGATCATAGATTGTAGTCAAGGTGAGTCACATTTGGTGACACTATATTAATGAATCTGTCCTCATTTTGATTTCTTTTGTCCTCATATTTTGCATCTGTTTGGTTTTATGGATTTGTATCTGTAGATTATGCTTCTCCTTACTTCTGAGTCATGAGTATTCCACACTGGAGATCCTTCTTTTGTGAGTCATACACACAATTACATTATTTAACTAATTTTAATACTTACATAATAACTAACTCCATGGAGCTGAGACCTTCTTGAGAAGCTGCTGGTCAGTCAGCCACTCAAGAATTTACTAACACCGTATGGAACCTGAAGGTTGTCCCTATCCTGACCCAGATCGATCCAGTCCATACTGCCCCATCCTATCTCTCTAAGACCAATCTTAATATTACCCTCCCACCTACATCTAGGTCTTCCTAGTGGTTTCTTTCATACTGGTTTGCCCACCAAAATCCTTTATGCATTTCTCTTCTCCCCCCAGTGTGCTACATGCCCTGACCATCTCATCCTCCTTGACTTTATCATTATAGTTATACTTGATGAAGAGTATAACTAATGACGCTCCTCATTATGCAGTTTTTCTCATCCTCTTATCACTCTGTCCCTCTTCGGTCCAAGTATTCTCCTCAACAGAGGAAGTCCCTATCTCTGGAGACTGACTGTGTCTACTTTACTAGTCTAGTCTAGTCTAGTCAAGACAGCACCCCACACTGTGAAGGAAACACGCAAACCAGGGGCATATTGCAGACATAACTGAAAAGCATGCTACAAACGTGATGGGCAAGCTGCCAGAACAAAACACCTGGGACAGGCATATATTTATGAGCAATGGACAACATCTCTTGTTAGGTGAAACTGAATGCACCAAAATAACATGGGTTTAATAGAAATTTTAATGAATTTTATCTTGTTTTACCTTGAAAAGAGAACTATAGTGTGTGATTTTAACACGGACTAACACAGTGTAGCAGTTTTAATAAAATATTTGTCACATATCAAGACACCTGAAGATGGCCGTTTGGGGCCGAAACATGTTGTGTCAAAGTGTAAAATGTTAAACTAAAATTAGGATTAAGTGGTGAAAAACAAGTGTTGCAATATTGATAGACAATAAATATATGGACGTTAAGTTAACCACCCCATGCTAACTTGGCTCACTTGTTTCAAGAATCTCGAGGGTAAGCGGACGTACTGGATGCAGAGCCCCCAAGAATACATCACCACCACCGAGCACTGTCAAGGCCAGATATACAATCCCAATGCTCTATCTCGAATACTGTGCTGGGAAGAGTGTACTCACTGCTAACAAATCAAGGCACTAGCAAACATCAAGAAGGTGCGGGCCAATCCACCTGTATCTGTAGAAGCCTGGAAACCAATAACCATGAGAAGAGATGACTGAAGAAGACACAGGACCCACTTTATATGAAATGGAGGCTGGATACCATTAGGAATGGAAAGACAGTGCTGACTGTAGCCCCACCCACAACAGCTCCAAGGACCAATGCAAGAAGTCTCTTGCAGGAATGGATGGCTTCCTGGAGTGCCACAAGGAGTCTGATGGCCAGCTTCCTGGAGTGCCACAAGGAGTCTGATGGCCAATCAAAAATAGCTTATACCGTCCTCCCTTGGAGTAAAGTGAAGGATGAAGAGTTCTTTCTTCTAGGATATAATGCTGTGAAGTCAGCTGAAAGTCAACAGACCATTTGGTTGAACATGTCGCCTCCATCTACAGGGTCGAATAAGCCAAGCACAAGACACCAGCATGAAATAACATAGCTGGTTGCTTGCATGGCTTATTCTTTGACCTGAATATAAAGGGCAGACACTGAGAGAATTTCTTGTGACTAAAACTGTACCGTCTGTTCAGTCAGCCAAAACTGAAATGTATGATGAGTGTGTCTGTGTGAAGCAGTTTGTAACCAAAGAAAAAGTTTCCCAGTGGACAGAAAACGAAACTGTGTCATCTCAAAGGCAGGTTTAAATGGTCTCTCACTTCAACAAAAACCATGTTCCTTTCTCAAAGTACCTAAGTAAGCAGAGCTCCTTTTCTGCCTTCCTGTAACCAGTTCAGCAACTAAAAGGGTATTTTCCTTCATGAATACCATTTGGACCAGCAACAAAACTCAGCTTGGTGTGGACACTCTGAAGGCAATGTTAGTGACCAAAGTAAACTATGATGAAACCTGTTTGGGTTGTTTAAAGTGCTCTCACACGGAAAGATCTCCTTAAGAAAATTCAAAATTCTGAAAAATACAACAGCTTTGATTCTTCTTATTTTTAAAGGATGATAACAGTTTGATCTTAGCAGTAGTTTCTCCTTTTACTGTATATAATAGACTTTCATTGTAGATGAACTATTTTTCATATGACTATACAAATTAAACTTTTCAATGGCCTAATTTTACACCCCTCCTCAACATTTATGAGGTGTCCCAAATCTGAGGCTGAAAAATCCAGTCGCCTTACTACAGTGGACTTCAATTTCATTCTCAATGTCCAACACAACCAACTAACAGACTTCTGTTCAGTCTACATGCTTTTATTCCTCCAGCATCCTAATCCAGCATCCAGCATCAATAATCTGAGGACTATAGGGCCCCAGTTTTTTCTGTACCATGACGCAGTAGCCCAGGAGTCGGGGAACTTTTTTACTTATTACCCCAAAATATATTTATTTACGCCGACGTTACCCCCTTGATTTGAAAGAGAGAAAATCATAGATTATTCAAATTCAAAAAGTTTATTGAATATGGAGAATACAATTATAAATATAAAAATTATAAAATAAATGCGATAAAATACAAGTAAATTAATATCCTCATTATGAAACAAAATATTTCTTAGAAAATTTTTTCAATTCAGGTTTTGGAGAAATGATGTTGTTTCATTTTTGATACAATAACATCAAAATTGGGACATTTTGATGTCAGAGCAATTTGCATACTGTCTTCGGGGTCCAATCGATTTCTCTGCTTTGTTTTTATGTTTAGTAGAGTGGAAAATCCTTGTTCGCAAAGGTAGGTTGTTGCAAAGGGCAGCAACTTTTTGACTGACTCCTCATGTGCCATTTTGAAAGAATTTGCAGCTCTTGACATCCAAAAATATGACAGATCTGCTTTGTTTTCAAATTCAATATGTGCTTCATTATTGGATTGAAGTTCAAGAAGTGTCTCTGCCAAACCTTGAGGCTCTTCTGGTACATCAGCAATTTCACATTTAAAGGGATCTACAACCCAACTGACATTATGCGAATCAAGATCTCTAAAGTAATCATCGAACCGCTTTTTGAGTTTGGTAAATTGCCTTATAACTGTGTCCTTGATGTCATCAAAAGTAATATTTTCACAATCTTCCAAAAACAAAGCCAACCTTGAAAAGGCAGCAATCTTGTTTTGTTCTGCTTTCTGTCTCCAATATAAAAGCTTTGATCCAAACGCTGAAATCTTTTCTCTGGCTGAAATTATATTGATGTTTTTTCCTTGCAATTCTTTGTTCAATGCATTCACATACTCAAAAATTTCAGCTAAATATGTGAGATGTGCAACCCACGAGGAGTTTGTAAACTTATCTGCGAGAACATGCTTTTGATCAACCATAAAAATTTCAAGTTCAGTTTTGAGAACCCACACTCAGTTCAGAACATTTCCACGTGACAGCCACCTCACTTCTGTATGATAAAGTAGGTCTGTATATTCAGCCTCCCCATCTGTACATAATTCACGAAAGTCGCATGTTTAGTGCATGTCCTTTGATGACATTGACAACGTTGATAACATCATGCATGACTGCTTCCAGTGCAGGTTCCAAACGTTTCACAAGCAGTGCCTGGCGATGGATCATACAGTGGTTAACTTCAATTTTTGGATTTTTCTCTCTCGCCAAAGCCGAAAAACCACTAACATGACCCAACATAGCTGGAGCTCCATCAACAGACAAAGCAATGCAGTCTTCCCACTTTAAATTAGCGTTATTAAAGCATTCATTAATTTTACTGAAGACATCAATTCCACAAGATCACAACTTGAGGGGAGAACAAAACAACAACTCCTCTTCAATTGCATGTAAACCTTTGTAGCGAACATACACCATCAGCTGCGAATTACTGCTGACATCTGTAGTTCCATCAAGCTGAATAGCAAAGCATTTACTCTCTTCTATTGAAGAAATAACTTGTTCCCTCACATTTTCTGCTAAAATAGAAATTCTTTCTTTCACAACTTTTGCAGGCAAGGGCACTGAATTTAGTTTTGCAGCTTCTTTCTGACCACACATAATCTCTGCCATTTTCAAAGCTGCTGGTTTAACCAATTGCTCACCAATAGAATGTGGTTTCTTGTTTCAGGCAATCAACCAGGCCACTTGAAAGCTGGCTTTTGATGCTGAATGTACTTCTCAAATTGCTGTTCAGTCTTTGTTTTTGACAGACATTTCCAAATTTACAAAGTATTCCCGCGGTTTGGAAGACAGGTGTCGGTGCAAATTATTCAAGTGTTTCTTCAACTGACTCTTTTTGAAAGATTCTGTAGTCACTACTTTCACACAGACAACACACTGTGGTTTCATTATTCCTTTGTCTTCTATTTGTGTAAACTCATAATTGAGGAACTCTTCTGGTATATTCGTTTTCTAGTTGATGTCATTTGAGGGGTAAAAAAAAGACAGTGATTCAAAAAGTTTTAACCCTTCAGCACACGCGTTTCTTATAGTTACACGAGGACACGCGTAATGTGGAGGAAACCTCCGCATGTACAATATGTGTAAGTCAGTACTGGAGGCCGCACCATAGCTCAGGCAGTTAGCTGCACATGTACTATAACACGAAATTACCGATTCAGTGTGACAAGATCAAACTGCTACTACTGCACATAAATGATAGTGCGTCGGTTTAATAAAAAACTTCATTTCGCTTGCTTATTAAATAATGAATGAATCAATTTATTGATAGTAAATCCTTGCTAACAAGACACTATCTTACCTTGATCGTCGAAGTTTTTGAGCATAAGATTAAAAATAGGTGACTAGGCCAAAATGATGTATACAAGACGTGTGCTTCTGCTGGCTGCCGAGCCACAACTAATGCTAACGTCCACAACATGCTGGGCGCGTTTATCTATAGAAGTGTTTAGTGATGACGTCACGCTGCCATGATAGACTCTTAAACAATTTCCGTAGCAGCCGTTGTTATGGATGGTTATATGCCGGAAGAAAAATTTCTGTCATAACAAGGAACACGTTTTTTATATAATTTCATTTATGTCTATTGAGTCCTCATTACCCCCAAGAATTTCATTTTTACCCCGGTTCGCCGACCACTGCAGTAGCCAAACGAAGACTAACCAAAGTTTGTAGTATGTTATATGATTACATTCAAAACATTTCACCTGAGGTAAATAAGTTATGATTTTTCAGACAGGTGCTCCAGGAGAAACTGAAACCACAAATTGCGAAATTTTCAATGACCAGCCCAAAATGTTGGTGAAATTTTGACTAACCTGGATGCACACACCCCATCAGAAATTAAATAATAAGTTCTATACAGTAAAACAATCCTCTGTAATTTTTCTATGAAGTGTCTAAGTGAATACTGCCATAATGTAACACGATGGCTGAAAAGGCCAGAATAGTGGAGCTAGAAGAGACTGCCACTGCAAGGGATGGCAGAGTAAACATGCTGCCACAGCATCCAAATCAGATGACCACAAAAATGAATACACACACAATTGAAGACATGCTGGAAGCCGTGCTTTCTGCTGGGTCCACTCCAAGGCCATACATTGAGGAACCCAAGCCAGCTGAGTGAGACAGTCACCAGCCACTAAGGATGTGAACACACAAGCTGAGGAATCTATGGTGTTGGGGGCCATTACCAGGCAACCACTAGTGAAGACAAACTGAGAAGACTTAGTGTATGCCATAGTGAACTGTAAACTGCATAAACTAGCAACAGTGCTACATTAGTAAATGTAATTATGAGGTATACAATTCAATAAATCCAATGATCAATCCAAATTCTGTGCCTAGTCACTAAATACTATGTGACAATATCAACAGCATCAAAGTGAATGTGTAGTTTTTCCGTAAAGAAATATTCTTTGAGACACTGCATTAAACTTTGTTTCAAGAAATACCAATACTTGCAAGAATGTTTCATCATCACACTGTTGAAACAAGACAGGCAGCTACCAACCAATTTACTTATGGAATGTTATTTTGTCAAGAGTTCAAACAAGCAGCAATGGCAAGGGTCAAATTGGCTAAGTTTTCACTTGCATCTTCACAGGGTAAGGGTGAGAATGGCCAAGGTTTGGTGATGGTGGACTCTGACAGAGAAAGGGTTGAAATGGATGAAAGAATCTAGAAACAAAATTCACTGACTTGTTACATCAAACTGCATAAAAAAAAGCCATCACTGACATCACAGAGCATGGCAATGGAGTACAATGGACATTTACGTAACTCTACAAGAGCAGGAAAACTGCTTTCTCAGTATTCAATGCCATTAAATTTTTAAACATCTTATTCAACATCCATATTCAATAAAATCAGATCTGTATATCTTGTGTGTTCGAGCAGGCATCAACCTATAAGCTTGTGTACCCAGGCTTACCCTCAATTAACATCATTTCCAAGCCACTCAGGAAATAAAACCTGTAGGACTGGCCAGTCCCTCAGGATAAAACACTGTGATCGCATGTAGCAGAAAGGCACAGCCACAAAATAATTTGTTTTTTATATTACACCATATAAACCATTAAAATGTATCAATTTGGGAACACTGCAAAATCAGTTACAAAGCAATGCCAGTCATGTTATATGCAATTGCCTTGGAGTATCAAAAAGGAATCTGAAACATAAGAACTATGATTTGTTACATCGTGACATTGCAATGCACTCGCATCCCACATTTAGGACTTATTAACCCTACATTTTCACAGTATAACTTTATGTACAGCAGAAGTCATGTTTGCACCTAACAACAGAGAACTAAATCAATGGCTGAACTTTCATCTAAATCTTGGCACATCTGAATAAAAATCAGACATATAGGAGCACCATAAAGAAAAGACTTGCCGCATGTCTGTAAATGCTTGGAGGTTATCTTTTGAATTGTTGTTGTGCTCACACCTTAGGAACTTGTCTACTTGAGTACAAATATTATGCACCTATCTCCAGGCTAGCTCTATCATTTGGGCCCAACTGAGGAGGCTTTACCTGAAGACAAAGACAGAATCCAGTCTCTGAAAAGTTGTGTTTTGAAAAATAAATATGGCAAGGGATAATGTCCAAAAACATAATATTTGTACTGATGTGCCATCATCACAAACTTCTAGATCTTATTTGTCTATATGACTTGTCATTCACTGGTAAATGCGATGCAGTAAGACTTTACATCATCTACACCATCAGGGCTCCATAAATAAACCCATAACAGACTAGTCACAGAATTCACTCAACCATGTTTCATAATATACTTCATACAAACACTGCTGTAGGGCATAAAATTGTTAAAAAAATTAATGGTTAAATGACATTATCCCAAATAAATGTTGCTCATTATTTAATTTGTTTTCTACAATTTATGTGTGAAAATAAATGATGTTATAGACAGTGTCACGTAACTTTGAACAAGGCCCCGCATTCCTAGTCGAATGCCGCGCATAGCTTGTGGTGGGAGGAGTTTCTTAATACTCGCTCTTCCACATTCACTGACCCCTCGTGTTTCACTGAAACCACCCTATTCTCTTTTTGAAGAGCATATTACAATATTACAAATATATTGTCACTCCTCATGCAAAGAAAAACATTAAGTAATTATATACATTTGCAATTACTTGCTTTGTCTGTGAGTGTAGACTTATACCCTGACCTAATTTCTTACTCATTATGTACGATTTAGCACACAAGGAAACTGACGTTTTTAACCTTTAAGAGCCGAGCGACACCATATGGCGTCATGAAAATAAAGTCAAGGGGACGAATGACGCCATATGTCATCGCGCAGTCCACGCGTGCGGCCGGCTTTTTAAAATCTAATTTTAAGTTATAAATTCTTTTTCTACTTACATGATTTTTGGTCACCAGCTTTATAAGTTGTCTCTCTTCCCACCTGCGTTGTCTGACGGAAGTTGGCTTCGTGTGGAAATCTTGGAAACATCCGGAAATCCAGAGTCCAACGTCGCACTTCACGCACTTTGTCTAGACGGTTCTTCATTTCCCATGCGAAAAGCACACATGACACCTCAATTGCGAAGTAGAGGAAGTTGGCCAGCGATGTGGTTTGGCCTCCTATAATCGAGATATCTCCGATAAAATGGCAGGGGTTCGAGCCCTGGGCCGTTGATGGCGAGGTGGACCCCTTCCAACATGTTCCGCACAAGAGCGAGACGAAATTCTCTGTGTGACAACAGGATGTAACTGTTCAGATCCAGGAGATGGAAAAATAGTTTATTTGTCCATTTCCAGGTTCGACGACAGATGCTATAACTGTTTGCCACAGTTTGCCCACAGCTCCACCTGAATAATTATTCACACTCCTCTTGCCATGCTGGTGTGGTGGTCCCCAGGTTGCCGACCAAGATGATGGGTCTTCGTCGAAATCAATCTCTGATTCACTTTCCTCAATGCCACTCTCAGAATTGAATGTACAACAATCTGATTCGGAGTCGTTTATGAGTTGAAATATGTCAGCGTCTTCCTAACAAGACAGCGCAATGGTTGGTTCACGCTTTTGATACTGCTTGGCAGTATTAGGATGCTAACCATGAAAGTACTTATAATCTACTTCCAGCAGAGTGAGAACAGAGAGCTTGTTTGTTGCGACAAGCGATAATAAACAATCAGGGTTCTTGTATACTAATAGATACTCACCCCACATCTCTGCATACCGAAATGACGTACGTGTATAATCTTTCGAGACATGCAAGACTAAACATGGCTACATAAACCATCCGCTGCTGTGTTGCAACATCTACATACTGCATTCTTCGTTCCAAGAACTCTGAATTCTTGTAGAGAGACGACAAATTTGGGAAATTTTTACTTGGAATCAGTCTAAAATTTTTTACACATTTTACAAAGTCTGTAAATTACAATATCTGATTCTACATTCTTCCTAGAAAAAAACAGCGTTTATTTGGTTCGTTTATCACAAAAATTGTAGAAATCACAGCAATTTTAGGAAATGATTACAGTTTTTATTGCTTTAAAATTGTGGGTATTTAAATCAAATACGTCCCGCTGCCATTACCGGAATTTAAAGGGCCGTCACTTAAAGGTTAAACACATGAGAGAAAAATCGTAAGTACAACCTGCTTCGAGGCTGCCTTACAAACAACTGGCCGCCCGTCACTTCTCACACCTTCGAACCCACCCCCTTGTCTGAAATTTTTCTTCTGCACATTCAAGGTTACTCTTGGCCTTGTTTGAAGTTACGTGACACTTGATATACTACATTTGTAACACATTTAGACCAAGACTAAAAATACAGTTGCCCGGCCTATGTTGGCTTTACAGAGGCCAGTAACTAATTAATTAACTCTATGGAGATGTGCCCTTCTTCAAAAGCTGCCAGTTGTGCAAAATATTTTATGGAATTCAAAGGTACATTACCTTGTTCACAAGAGCCCTCCATTGTCCCCTTTATTGAGCAACATCAATCCAGTTCATACCGCCCCACCCTATTACTCTTGGATCAATCTTAATATTGTTATCCCACTTACATCTAGGTCTTCCTAGTGGTCTCTTTCCTTCTGGCTTTCCCACCAAAATCCTATATGCATTCATTTTCACCCCCAGTCATTCTACCCGTCCTGCCAACCAAATCCTCCTTGACTTGATCATTCTAATTATACTTGGAGAAAAGTACAAGTTATGAAGCTCCTCATTATACAGTTTCCTCCAATCTCCCATCACCTCATCTCTCTTCAGTCCAAATATTCTCAAACACCCTATGTTCTTCCCTTAATGTCAGAGACTTAGTTTCACAACCACACAGAACCACAGGCAAAATTATAGTTGTGCATACTCTAAATTTTATGTTTTCAGACAGCAGATGAGAGGACCAAAGGTTCTGCACTGAATGGTAGTAAGCATTGCCCAAATTCAATCACCTCTTAATTTCCTCCTGAATTAATTTTGATTTGTTACTGTTGTTCCCAAATATATGAACTGTGTCACATCAAAGGATCGATTTGCTATATCTGTCATGATTCTGTCCTGCATTCTGGTGACAAAACAGAAACATATAAGTAGTTTTCTCTGTGTTTCCTTCTAGTAAACTTCCTTACTAGCATCAATCACAGTGCAACGGGAGAGTGGCAGATTGCATCAGCGCGTTGCTAGGTGACAACTCTGTGAATGCTTGGATAGTGCAACAGGAAGTGCAAGTGATGCCACATATCCTCACTCATCCCTTTACTATGCGACAGTAAACACCCCTCCCCACTCGGCTGTGACGTCACGCAACAGTGGAGTCTGTGCTGTTTCCTGTGTGGTCTGCGAGAGGCCTATGTAAGGGGGTTCAATGCACCAGAGTTGTTCAGTTGTACTGAGTGAATGTAATTGAGAGAGTTATAAGCGTCAGTTTCAGTTGAAATATAGCAGTCGCTGAAGACAGTTGAAGTCTGGAAGTGACTATAGCAGAAGAAGTGGGACACTTAAATTGTGAATTGTGTAAGTGTGGATAAAAATGTGCAATAAATTCGCTAGATCCAAGACCAGGTGAAGTTATATGTCGGATCACACGGTTGACATGTGCCAACTGGTGTTACAGAAGTGAGATTCGAACTTAAACACGTCTCAATCTAGGATGAATAATTGAATTTATGATTGCATCAAGTGTCATCATCCCAAAAAAAAAGAAAACAGTTGGTGGAACTCCTGCTGAAAGAAACGAGAAGTAACCAAGCGAAGGCGAATGCAGGCAGAGGAGCCTGGCGAGAAAAAATGGACACTGATGTGAAGGCCTGGCATTCAAGCCACGCCAAAGCCCCACTTAGCGATTTTTTTTTTAATTTAAGGCCTGGCAAGATGTCCCCAGAAATGGAAGCCATCCAAGCAAGTATGAAATCCACACGAGACAAGAGGATGCACGCCAGCCATGAAGAAACAATATTGATTGCTCGAAAAGAGACGATGTCCTGCCGAGAAACGATGGAGGTGCATCTAGAAAAAAAAAACAACCAACCTCACTGGACAGGAAACCTAAGGTGGCAAAGCATCAAGAAGCCCCCAAGGAAAATGCTGTAGTGAAACCACTCAAAGGACAGAAGAAGCAGCATAAGGGCAAGATGCAAGCTGCAGGGCAACGTGGAGAGCCAAAGGAACTGACCCAAAGAGACTGTGGATCTCAGATGATATTGGCTGCCAGGTGCAGGAAGGTGTCCCGCCGTGCAACAGTGGCATGGTGTAAGAAGAACATCTTCAGGGAAATTCTGACCCACGGAAATTGTGGAACACGGCATGAACTGGCTGCTGACAGAAATATGACCAGCTGTGCAGGTATGGCACAGTGCAAGGGAAATTTCATAAATATTCAACCAGGGTCAATTCTGAACAAGAAACCCGGAAAGGACGAATAGAGGAAAATAGACGCTGGAAAGGACCACAATGCAAAACGGGAATAAAGGACCCAACCACGAACCATATTGGAGAGCGGACCTCAAGACAGCTATCACCTCTGGGAAGAATAGGACCGCTCTGTAAGATTCTCAAGAGGACGCTAATGCTGAAATTCATGAAAAGAGCAACCAGAATGTTCGGCGGGTTGTGGAAGGTGAGAGACAATATGCTGTGGGGGGTATCGGCTTCCTCTTAAATGACAAAACATGGTTGGACCTTGTGAAGGGGTTGCACCCCTCCAAAACAGAAAAAGAGACTGCAAGCAGAAGAGGAACCAGTAATATAGAAACAACGACCTCCCCAGCATGAATGGAGAATGATGATGAAAACATGGAGTGACAGGTAGTACAACTGGATCAGCTTGCACCCTACCACGGAGCGACTCAGGACGAGCACCCTTGAAGGAGGAGGCGGATACGGTAGAATGAACACCACAAAAGACACATGAAGAATGGCAAGACCGAATGTGGACGTTGCTAGCAGGAATCCGCGGAAACAACGGGAAGAAAAGGAATGGGGATGCACCGTTAGGCTATTTGGGACAAAGAGCCCTAAGGAGGGTGCAATGTGGCATATTTACTCTATCCAGGAACTTTTGAGCCACAGAGGCCTCGGAGCACGTGTGCAACAGGAGAGTTGCAGACTGTATCGGCGCCGCCTTGCTAGGCGACAATCTGTGAATGCTTGGATAGGGCAACAGGAAGTGTGAGTGATGCCACATATCCCCACTCATCCCTTTACTATGCGAATCTCAGTAAACACCCCTCCCCTCTAGGCTGTGATGTCACGCAACAGTGGAGTCTGTGCTGTTTCCTGTGTGGTCTGCGAGAGGCCTATGTAAGGGGGTTCAATGCACCAGAGTTGTTCAGTTGTACTGAATGAATGTAATCGAGACAGTTACAAGTGTCAGGGTCAGTTGAAATACAGCAGCCGTCAATACAGTGTTATGTCACAAATTTCAACTGGAAATCGAAGGCATTGCCTAAATGTTACGAGACTTGCAAAAGCATTTTACAGCAATTAGGTTAAATAATTGCTAAGAGTTGTCGCAACGACCAGGGTAAGGATGACAACACCTAGACTGGGGATCTAGGTTATGAATGTTCATGATCAGCATTTATGCGTAATCGCACAAGCAGGAAGCTCACCTCACTAGGCCACTGGAGTAAAATGAAATTAGTAAATACGCAGTGACGAGACGCTGCGGATTCGTCTGCGACGGATGGGGGTTAACCAATGGGAACCTACCACCCCAAAATTTAGAAGAAAGGGAGGAGTTAACCTCCCTCTTTTGCCATCTGCGGCATCAGCAATTTTATAATATGAAAGTGGGAAAGGAAGGCTTTTAGGGATCGCTCAAAAAAAAAATGTAATATTCAGCAAGCAGCTGGAGGCTCTGCTCGACATGGGCGCTACAAGTGATGGTGTCCGACTGCGTCTCTATCTCAAGTAAGTCAGTTTGCTCATACTAGCCATGTTAGTAAACTTTATTGTTGTTTGTTGAAATGTTGGAAACCAATCTCCAGTGTGCCCTGCGAGCCCTTCGGGTAGAATAGGAGAAATAGTGTAACGAGTGATGACCGAGGTTGTTAGTGTAGTAAATATGGTTGACGTTAGATTGTGTGCCATGATTTGCTGGTAGTATGCGGAGCATGCATATTTGTTGTTCATTGATGTGACCATTGATTTTGTGATAAACATACTTACGTTTTAGTATTTATAGTTTTAGGAGCAGAATATTTTAAGGGTAAAGTATTATGATAGGATAGGGTAGAACGGTGAAATGAAGGGAGAGAGTAAAAAGGTTCACATCGAACGATTAATACTTGTATATCCTCATGAGTCGAAATAGGAGAAGATGAGTGAGACAGACTCAAATCATACACCCCAGAAGGGGAGATCAGAATGAAGTGATTGTCAAGAAAGGGAAAGACACTACGTAGTCCCAACTGAAAGTTGGCATTGTTAATACTGTAAATAGACAGTGTAATTAGGGTTGGATGTACACAGAGAGTTTGATTCGCCCCGCCACAAACTCAACCCTTCCACGACCGATCCAGAGCTATCCTAGCCCAAGCGTAGGCAGAACAGACTCCAGGCAGCCAACAGCAGCCAGATGCAACAAACAGTTAGAGCAGTAACGACACCCCCAACTTGGGGGCGTGACAGTTAATGGGTAGAGACAGGTTAAAACCTACGCGCTCGCTCTATGCCAGCACAAAGTGGTGCCAGTGATGGTGGGGCCAGCCAACGAAAGGATGGCGTTTGAGTAAATTTAGGATCATTTCGTTAGCCCCTCCTACGGCACAACAAATCGGTGGCAGCGGTGGGCCATTAGCCAACGAAGATGGCTGACAAAGGGAATTAGTATTGTGTTTTACCCACCACTGCGATCGCAGCATTACATATGGCGACAGCAGTGAGATACTGAACCCCACCTGTCGTCACGAAAGACAATGGGTGGCATCGGGGGTACAGTGGTAGAAGGCTCGCCTGCCACGCAGGCAGCACTTAGCATTTTTAGTAGCCCCCCCTTAAGGCGTTACAGACAGTTGAAGTCTGGAAGTGACTATAACAGAAGAAGTAAGTGGGACACAAATTGTGAATTGTGTAAGCGTGGATAAAAGTGTGCAATAAATTCACTAGACCCAAGACCGGCGTGAGGTTATTTGTCGTGTCACATACAGCCAACACGTGACAATATATCACTGGATCACATGCTATGAGAACAAAATTATTTTGCACATAAAAAATTAAATGCTATTTACCTTTCTACTGTTAATGAAGAAAAATGTACATCAGCTGTCCAACAGCTGGCATTCTCCCGATTTTTTAGATTTGTCATAAATGCAATATATTATTTCTGTATATTAAAATATATAATTTCTTTATATCAAAAACTATATGTTTATAATACTGATATCTCATACTTCGATTTCCATATAATATTTCTCAAAGTAAAAAATCAAAGTTTCACACTTATATGCTGAATGAGCTTGTGAAGTTTTGGGCCCATAACAGTGAAAGGGTTAACATGAGGTAGCAGTTAAGCAATTCAATTTAATTTCAATTCTAAATGACCCTGATGCCCTTTCCAACATTCATATATATATAGTATATCCTGGAGATAACATGAAAATAGAATACAAATTGTATGCTAAAGCGTTCTTTGGCTAGAGAACTGTTTGCTCTGACCTGGCTTTCCTAGATCCATGTTCGGATCTGTTATGGAGATGCTTTTGCTAAGAGTAGTTGACGTTCCACTAGGATGGAAGTACCGATAATACAGCAGCATAAATGTCAGAGCAAGAAGAAAGGCAACTACTTGAGCCACTACAGCACCATAGTACAGCACTGGATTCTGTGCTGAACTGCTTGCTACACACCTGCATAAAGCGAAAAAAAAAGATTCTTTCATAAAACATGACAATGCAATCACTTAAGTGACTGACTGCAGCCTGAACAATCAGGGTTTGATTAGAACTATGGGTACTGCAATTTTCTCACCACCATTATGTCCAAAAAGGTTCTAAGGCTCACCCACCCTCTTAACAAATGAAGTACTGCAGCTGTTTTCACAGAGGGTAATGGCAGCTGACTATTCACTTCCATCTAATGTTGACATTAACCCTTTCCTGTCAACGTTGATATATAATTGACATGGTGACTGTGCTTCCGTGGACAAATGTCGATATACTATCAACAAAGTTTGTGTAGTGTTTCTGCGGTCATATTTCAATCATGCATCACTAGTTGGCACTGCAGATTATATCAACACATGCATGAATGTTTCGTCTCCTTCCTTCTGCCATCTGGAAGTCATAATTTGAATTTCTTGAGAACAAATGCCACTTATATATTATGGCATCTCATATGTTAATAGCATGCTTTTACGTTCAGTTAAACCACAGCCATCCGGTTTGGAGAAAGTAGATATAATCCCTTGTGTGATGCGGATGAGGAATCTAGTAGTGATACGTTAAGTAAAGAACTCGATATTGACTATGATGATAAGATTAATTTGGAAACTGAAGGAAAAACTGTGAGTGAAGAATCGAGCAATAAAATGTTAGAAAGTGAGAGTGAGAGCGAAATGAGTGTTCTTGCATGTTGGTAGGTAGGAAGATGTGACAATGGGTGATGATGTATGTGGGGAAATGATGCCACTGAATAAAGCAATCAGGCAATCAAAAAGATAAGAAAGTACATGGGGTGATAAAACATATAGTAAAACAATTTCATAAAAATTTGTGCCAAGTGAAAACACTGTAATAAATTAATCAACATTTGGTTTCAAGCACAAAATAATTTTTGAAACTTATAATCCACCCATCAAAAGAAACAAAGAAGTGGGGTATCAGGTTAATTGCATTAACTGGATGTGACACTTGTTATGTTCACAGTATAATTCCAAATTACAGAAAACTTACAGGCAACATGTGTAACTTACTATACTCTGAAAAACTGTTCATTTCAAGAATAGTTCTTCCTTGAAGGACAGACTATGACTCAGTGTGTCTGCTATTGAAGACTATCACTATGCCTTTCTTGCACAAACTTTTTGGCCAAAACAGTTCACTTGGTTCAGTAGGCATTTCAAAACCCCTGATGACCTGGCTGCAGATATCTTTCTAAATGCGATGACTGGAAACGGTTAAAAATACATGGAACGCCAAATCATATATGTAACCAAGGCATCACAGTAACAGTCGAGCAATTACTGCCTATATATACGTGGTGCAATCCAAAAGTTCCCGAAATATATTAATAAAAACTATTACATCTTACCTAGATCTTATTCTGCACCATCACCTTCAAAGTAGTCCCCTTGGGAGCGCATACACCGATCCCAGTGTTTCTGTCACTTTTCAAATGCATCCTGGAAGTCTTTCTTTGTTAGGGTGTTTAGTACCGTCTGCGTTTCTGCTTGAATTTCCTCAACTGTATCAAATCTTCGCCCCTTCAACTTGATTTTCATCTTGTGGAAGAGAAAGAAGTCGCAAGGAGCTAAGTCTGGTGAGTACAGTGGATGGGGGAACAACTGCCATCTTGTTTTTAGCCAAAAATTCCTGAACCATGTAAGCCGTATGTGGTCGTGCATTGTCATGGTGAAGTACCCAGTCATTTGTGTGCCACTTCTCTGGACATTTTCTCATGTCCTGCCACAAACACCCTAGAACATCGCGATAGAACTCTTTATTCACTGTCTGACCAGGAGGGACGAACTCCTTATGAACAATCCTGTCAATATAAAAAAAAAACAGATCAACATGGACTTAATGTTGCTCTTGACTTGTCAAGCGTTTTTTGGCCAAGGTGAAGAAGGGCTCTTCCATAGCAATGATTGCTGCTTGCTTTCAGGGTCATAGCCATAAACCCAACTTTCGTCACCAGTGATAACCTTCGAAAGAAGTTTGGATCCTCTAGAAGCGGTTGCTGAAGTTCCCTGCAGACTTCTAAGCGATGCTGCTTCTGTTCATTTTGCAGCAGTCGTGGCACAAACTTCGCCGCAATCCTCTTCATTTTCAGTTCCTCTGACAAAATTCGTTGACATGTACCATAACTTAGTCCAAAGGTGTTACAGAGGTCTTGGATGGTCAGTCTACGATCTTGCAGAGTCAGATCCCTAACTTTCGCAACATTTTCTGGTGTTTTGCCTGTTGATGGCCATCCCGAACGATCGTCATCATCAGTCAATGTTCAGCCATTTTTAAAACGCTTATACCAATTGTAAGTTTATGTCTGGCCTAAACAGTTTTCACCAAAAGCTTGCTTCAACATTTGGTGCGTTTCTGCAGTGGTTTTCCAAAGTTTGAAACAAAACTTTATACAGACACGCTGCTCTCTCAGGTCAGCCATCGCAAAACCGCAAACTCACGGAAACACAACAATGGAAATACGTTCACCAACAATAAACCCAACCACTCAACTCGACGCCGCTTGCCACCCTGATTCAAGAATGATGTGTGAGGAGACACCTAGCAGTATTTTGATGTACTCATAACCATTCGCGGACAAAATTCAAATTTTGGAAACTTTTGGATTGCCCCACATACATACAGGGCCCTTACCAGACAACAAGAGCGCCAGTGTTTTCCATGAAGAACACCAGATAATAGGCCAAATACGAATATCTAGTAGGTCCATCTCGAGGAGCAATGAATGCCAATATGTAGGCCAGGCCAAGCACGAGGCTGAATAATAATTCTTCACATCGAGTAGCACAAACTGCAGTGTGTTGGTGTCCCACAGCAAGCCATGCTGACATGACACACCAATGGCATAAACAAACTGTGCCCATCCATGCTGGGAACAATGATGCTAGCAAGCTGAGGGCCAACACTCTTGACACTATAAAACAACAGAAACACCATTAGAGCAAGACTATCTTCTTACTAAACATCCTGAGATTTTTAAACTGATTACTCTGAGAATATACACATACTACTTGTAAGAACATGTACGTCCTAAAAGACTACTTCGGATTTCACACAGAATCCTCAAAATTACAATGCAGTGATTAAATCATTTTTTCTGGCTTCAATTTAAATTCCTATACTTCAAGTCCAATCATCTGCATTCAATATTTTCTCAATTTTAAGTTTTCTTCGGCTAAATGTTTAAATTAAATTCTCTGCCCTCAAGAGAGAAATTAAATGGGAACAGAAGTTTTACTAATGTATCCACTGCTCCACATTTGAACTAATCAGCACATGTACACCTGAAAACACCCAAGGACATGGTAGTGTATGTAAGAACAAGGCACACAAGGACTTTTGTGCCACAGGGCTTGGGTTTGAGACCAAATGGATTTTACTGCATATTCCTCCCTTTTATTCCTTCATACAAATGTGAAACTTTGTGAATGTTAGAGATATTAGGTCAACACAGAGATTCAAACCCTTTGTCAAGACAAAGGATCTCCCATGTTTGCCATGATCATTATTATCTTACTGCAGTGGAGAGGAGAATCCACCTTACATATACCCACACCCCAGAAAAGGACCATTTACCACTACCAAGGCAGACAAACCCCCACAAAAATTAATATGACCATAAATGGAGACAATCATAACACGGTCCAAAAACTCAAAAATAATATTTGCAACTTCAGGTTTGGCTCCAGTGAGAGTTTCCAATTAGGAATTAATGTTATTAAAAAAAAAATATTTTTTTTATTGTCTTTACCATTAGAATACCTCCATATATTGCATACAATTATAATGCTTAGAAACAGGTATATCTCTATTTTAATTCAATAACTGCACAACTAACTGATGCAAAAGTTACCTGTGCTCATAAGATGCCAGCAAAACTGCATGACAGCTCCTTGCCACTCTAACTTTTCCTTGTCGTCTCGAGCATTTCTCACTGAACGATGATAAGATGTAAGTGACCATGCCACTGATACTAGCGAACATATCACTGCCCTTGCTTGAATTGCTGTGAAAATATACAGTTTCAATATATGCCCACACAAAATCAAAGTATGCAATAACTATATGTCTTTACTTCAATAAAAATGAACATGTTATTAACATGGTAAGCCTTAAAGATACTGCCACGTGTAGGATGGCATGCGTGATGAAAATAACAAGTTCTAGACCAGATGATTGAATTTATTAACACTTCGGTTACAATCTCTCTTAATTACAATTAATACAATGCTATTACTGATTTACACATGCACTAGTCGCCTCCTGGCAACAATCTCAACACAGAAACTGGCACTTCAAATCACTATGCAGTCTTCTTGCCATTTCATCTTCAATCACCCTGGAACTCAAGTGAAAACTCTTCTGGACCCTTCTTGAATGCAAGTGGACTTGTGTTATATAGTTGCTGTATGGATAACACAGAAAACACAGTTCTACTGTTTCACAGTGCAGACCACACAGAAAACACTAGTCACATGACAGCTAAGCACTGTTGGGATGTGGCATCATTGCACCTGTGTGGAAGTGTGTTTACCACGCTGTTGCCTAGAACAGTGTTCCGCAAACAGTGTGCCATCACAAGGTGAAAGGTGTGACGTGAACTTTCACCTATTGTAAGAAATTAATTGTCAAATTTTATTCATTTTATTTTATCCCAGTTATTGTGTTTCATATGCTTGTATTTTATTCTCAGCCATTGCACTGATTAAATTAGATGATGCTTGTTTATTCTTTATTACATGCTGTGATTTTTTATGTATTCTAAGAAAGCAAACGAAAATTATTTACTCACAGTTGTTGTTATATCAGTTTTCATTATTGATTTATTTTTATTTTTCTCGCATCTACGCAGCTTCTTTGATATGCTTTCCCCACGTTCTGTGTACGTGCTTTTCCCTAAAACTGCAGGCATTAGCATGGGTTTTCCTGTCTTTTACAACGCTGTTTTGGTATTTGCCCCCGTTTGTTAGAAGTTAGAGCTTCTTCAACTTTATAACTTTCTTCCTGTAATGATGCACCCACCAATTGCTGGCCTTCATTTAAAATTATAAATATTTAAAAAATAAGTAAATAAATAAAAATAAAATAAAAATAAATTCTTCCGCCTGAAGAGTAGAGATCCCGCATTTTATAACTGTTTCAGTTCTATCACAGCTGTGCTCTGAAGTAGTTCGCAAATTTTGGTTGCTAGTTAGAGAATTACAGATGGGTCGTTTGAGATGTCCCCGACTGTATGGACGCTTGCTGATGGCAATAAAGTGGTGATGGATACAATTAAAGAACATTCAGAAATGCTGCAGCAGAAATTCAATAATTATTTTGGAGAGAGTGTACAAGATTTTGACTGGGTTCGTGATCCATTTGTGGTGAATTCAGAACATGATCCAATTAATACACAAGAGGAACTCGCAGATTTAAAAGCAAACAGAACACTGAAACTAAAACTTCTCAAAGTGCCTTTGGATACATTTTGGTTGGCAATAAGGAGTGGATACCCGGCTATCTCCGAGATGGCAGTTAATGTGTTATTGCCATTTTCAACTGCATATTTGCGTGAACTGGGCTTCTCGACGTTAACTGAAATTAAGACATCAAAGAGGGAGCGGCTCAAATCCATCGATGAAGAAATGAGACTTGCACTGTCAATGATTCCACCACGGATCAGTCGCCTGTGTGCAGCTATGCAGGCGCAAGTATCACATTGAAGGTATGAGTAGAATTACTGTATTTACTTTAATAATAATAGAAGTGTTTTTCTACACTCTACAGTGAATTAAAGTTCATTAATTGTTAATAAATGCACGAGTTTATTTCTGTTTAATGATAATAAAATAACAATATAATAATATTATAGTAATAAGTTGATCACATTACGTATTTATATTGTCTGATATATCATGCATTTTTGAGGGGAATAACATTTTGGTGTGCCATGCTGAGTCACGGATACTTCATGGTGTGCTGCAAGTAGAAAAAGGTTGCAGAACACTGGCCTAGAAGCAGGTTGCATAACCCATTGTTCCATTGTTGTGTGCGCGTATTATTTAGAAATGGCAGTTTCTGTGGCTGGAGCCTTCTTGCATGGAGCAAATCCACCACATTGCTCCCTCCTTAAGGCTGTTTGTCCTGAACAGCATAACGGTGTATCACCTTTATTTACTTTCCAGGGGCTGTGCTTTCAACATCTTCCTGCAAGTTGTTCTTTTCTTTTTTTCATGGTGTTCATTCTCCATATGCTCTCACCGCTAACTCCGAGCAGCTCGCTGCTATGTGCCAGTAAGTCCACCCAAAGGTTTTCTTATTTCTCTTCTTCCACATGGTGGGCCATAACCCCTGGAGTGACCGGTGCTTCCACACATCCAGCTCTTCTTACACTAATGCTGCTAGTATGTTTCTCTTCCGTTTTGGACAGGGTGGACCACTCCATAATGCCCAGGCCTTGATTTTCTGCTTCAGCGGGGGATGACTCCTCCACAAGGTCCAGTTCCCCATTTTCCACAACCCATTGGATATCCTGGTCACTCGCTTCACAAACTCCTCTGAGGTCCTCTCAATCTTAGGAAGCAGCTGCCGTCTTGTGCCTGGGTCAATTAATCGCCTGCTGCCTCACAGCTGCTGTCTTAGGCCTTAGTCCCTTATGCATTATTGCATTCCAGGCCCTTCCAACATCTCTTCCTGCATGTCCATCCTTTCCAGGTTTCTTGTACCACACTGTCCTGATGGTTATTTCTTGTGATCATGTCTCCTGTGCCATGTCACTTTTGTACTGTGGGTCATTCTCCTGCCGGCTGCGGCCAATTCCTTCTGCGTTCCACAATTTCCCTGGGTCTAAATCTTCCAGAAGACTTTTCTCTTGCACCGTAACATTGCTGCATGATGGGACACCTTCCTGCTCTCAGCAGTCAACTTCCTTCAGGATCCACAATCTCCTCAGGTAAGCTCTTATGGCTCTCTGCATCGCCCTGCAGCTAGATGCTGGCCCTTGTGTCACTTCACTTCTTTGTTGTTCTCAAAGACTTCACTGCAGCCTCTTCAGTAGGGACCTCCGGGTGTTCCACATCAGACTGCATCATTCTGGATTAGCCTCCAAATTCACGGTCTCTGCTTCTTTCAAATCAGTCTACTTTTCAGTTTCCCTTGGTTTCAGGGCAGTCTATCTCTTACTGATGGGCATCTAACTTGTCTCAAATGGTTTTCGTTTCCACTTGGATGGCTTTCGTTTCAGTGTCCTTCTTGGCTGCATGGGTTCTCACCACAATACCAATATAAAGATCTGAAGTCTTTAGTTTCTTACTTTTCTTTTAAGTATTCCTGTATAATGATCAACTTTACAATGCAAACATGATGAGTACATTAGGAACACAGTACACAGTAAGAACAAATTTAATTCAATGCAGTATACTAACACACGCAAATAACTTCACACATGTTGGATCCTAAATGACTTTTCACCCATATATGTATACAGGAGGGGTTCAAAAAAATGTACTCACTCTGTGATAGTCAATATCTTTAGAACAAAATGACATGTAGTTACAATTCTTGCGCAGTAGTGTAGTGTAATGTTTTCTCAACAGATGGCAAAGGTCACATGAGTGTAGTTCATGCTGCGAGCAGAAGACAGCAGCAACAATCGCTGAAAGGTTGTTCTTTGAGCAATGCAAGGCTGTATTGAAGTGGCACTGGAAGTATGAAAACATTGAAGAGGTACAATGACAATGGCAGAACGAGTTTTGAACTCAGCCACCAACATGTCGAACAACTGCTCATATTCAGGATAAATTTGAAGATGACTGTACTGTTCATGATGTTCATGATGTCTGTCATCGCACGGTTTCATTGGTCGTTTCTTCTTTGATCCATTTTCCCTGACATTCAAGCGCTGTTTGGAGATGAGAGATTTTTACCTACATCAAGATTGTGCTCCACTTCACTACCATCGAGACATCATGGCGTACTTGGTTGGCACTCTACCTGGACGATGGATAGGTCGAAGAGGTGCTACTGAGTACCAACCACGGTCTCCAGACCTAACACCTCTTGACTTCTAACTATGGGGAACCTTGAAGGATGAAGTTTATCAACAAAAGCCAGCTACACTGAACATGCTACAAGAAACCACCGAAGCGTCGTGTGCAGCCATGACACCAGACACACTGACAGCCATAGTTCACTCAGCAGTTCAGCGGCATCGACGCTGTTTAGCTGCTGATGGTGGTCACTTCGAACACATACAATGATTCTATCTCTCTCCGCACAAGAATTGTAACTACATGTCATTCTGTTCCAAAGATACTGACTATCAGAGAGTGAGTACATTTTTTTTTGGACCCCTCTGTGTATGTGTGTATATATATATATGAGTCAGATTTCTATGTAAATTCTTTCGGCCTTCACTGTGCCAATGAATCTTGCTCATTACAAGTACACAAGGGCTTAATGGGAGAGTCTTACTAGAACTAATTCTTCATATTATATGCCAGAGATATTCCTTACCTTGAACAGAGCTTGCATGTGACTGATGGAAGATGAGGATCATAAGTTGTAAGATTGCCTGAGGTGCAGCATGCAGGAAGCAATGAAACAGTCTGAGTAATGCTGCATCTGAATCTTCATCTAACATCTTTCTGTACATTTTCTGTTGTCGTAACTTATTTCCTGCCTTCCCAGCAGTAATGCTGTGTACACCACAGGCCAGTGCATCGCAATACCTACATAACACATTTGTAATACCTAAGTGTAATACAGTGAAACCTCGATCTATCGTTCCTGGATATATCGTTTTCCCAGATCCATCGTTCAATTTCTGTGGTCCCTGAACAAATCCTATTTAAACTATGGAAATAAAACCCGCATCGATCGTTCTTCGATTTATCGTTTTCCCACATCTATCGGTCGGAATTCTTGGTCCCCATGAATGTTAATCCTGCATTGATCGTTTTTAAGAAAGTGCAACACCACACAAATGTTAGTAAGCATTAGTAGTAAAAGCAGTTGATGTTTCTGAAACGTGGTATGCGACCTTGAGCGTGTCTTGCGATAAGGGGATGCCGAGAGCCTTCCAGCTAGGAAAACTTTCCTGTATGTTAGTGTGAATCGTGTGAATCAACTCAGTTCGCGATTTCGCCTGGTTGAGTATACAGTCCATCACGTGTTCGATCCTCGACATGCTTCGTATTATTGTTAGCATCTTCAACAATTTTCTCCCACATGGCGTTTCCTGTGAAAAAAGTTCGGAAGTGGAAGTTGCATGGAGGAAGGGCAAGGTGATGGTGGTGGTGATGACGATGAAGCCGAGACTGAACCAGTGCCCAGTTTTACAAAAGCACGTTGTGCATTTGAGTCAGTGAGAGCGTTCATATATGCTCACGACATCACCGAAAGAGACCAAGCGAACATTGTTAATACTGAAAGATTATTATTCAGCTTGAAAAGGAAAGATGCTACTAAACATGTGAAAATTAATGACTTTTTTAACAAGTAGTAACACAAATTGGACTTGACAGTGGAAATATTATCACTAGTTTACGTTTTTTGATTTAGTTAATACATATAAGCAAATGTGACCGTTTTTATTCATTTTATATAGGCCCTGCATCTATCGTTTTCCTGCAACCATCGTTTTTTTTCAGGGACCCCGACGAAAACAATGAATCGAGGTTTCACTGTATTTGTCTTAAATTGTACAATGTAGAATTAGTAACTCTGCAATCCATTATGAAACAATTAACAATAAATGTAACTTGTATGAAGTATGTAAAAACAGTAGGTCTACTACTTATTAACTCACAAAACTCAATCACTGATAAATAATTGGACTTTTCCTTGGGGAAGGGGATCAAGCATGAGACAAGTTTTGATCTTTGCCTGCCCTCTCACAGTTCTAAGTCCATCATTTTTATTCATGTCTTATCTTCCCTTTCTACACCCATCCCCACTTGCATTATCCATCATGTTCTCAGCCTTCGCACAGACCACTTTACTTTGGTTTTAATTTCACTATCAATTTGAAAAACAGTGTTCCTTTTCATTCATGTAAGTTTAATTCTTTTTACATCCTGTTGAAATTTACAAATTTATATTCTTTTCCTCATTTCTTCACTAACAAGTCCATCACTTATCGATTTGTAAATTATACTTCTTAAAAAGTTGTAAGATTACTATTAGAAACACACAGATCAAAATACGTAGGTGGTACCAAAAGTCATGACCAACTTTTTTTTGCATGCAACGTGGGAACAGCAGACGAAAGAGAGTATGGTGGTAGGTGGAACCAGCTGTTGTGTTAACCTTGAGTGTCTTGTGACGTCAATAGCTTGCATCACATGACCAGTATAACTCCTAACAAAATGGCCAACAACCATATGTCGTTTCGCCAGCGTGCTGTCATTGAATTTCTTGTGAAAGAGGAAATTCCTGCTGCAGAAATTCACCAGACTCTTCAGCGTGCTTATGGAACTGTGTGCATGGGTGTGAGCAGTGTTCGAAGACGGGTGAAACATTTTAAAGATGGGAACACCAGCATTGAAGATGAGCCTTGGAGCGGTCTTCCGCGAACAGCCTCAACTGAACGCAACAAGGAAAGAGTGGATGAGATCATTGAAGATGACAGGCATGTGACTGTGGACACAATAGCCCAAAAACTTGGAATAGGGCACAGTGCAGTACAGGAGATGATTGAAATCTTGGGCTATAGGAAAGTTTGTGCTTGTTGGGTCCCGCGGTTATTGACTGAAGACCACAAAGGTCAGTGAAAAGCCAGAGATGCTGCAGAGATATCGACACAAAGGCAATGATTTCTTGCTCTGTATTGTGACAGGTGACGAAAGCTGGTTTCACCATTTTGAGCCTGAAACAAAACGGCAGAGTATGGAATGGCACCATTTCCATTCTCCACCAAAAAAGAAGGCAAACACAGTGCCATCAGCTGCGAAGGTGATGGGTACAGTCTTCTGGGATGCAGAGGGGTTTATTCTGGCCGAATTCCTGGAACCTGGGCAAACCATCAATGCTGCTCGTTATGTCCAGACGCTGCACAAGCTCCATTGTCCAGTGCGTGATAAACGTCTGGGACGATGCGGAAAAATAAAGAAAGGTCTGTAGATTGAGGTGGTGTATTTGGTTTGTCAATAATAAAGCATGTTACTTTACAAAAAATTGTTGCTCATGACTTTCAGTATGACTCTCGTATTACTGAAGAGCATTATCATCTGGAATATGATACCATGCAGTCTGGCAGATGTTTACTTACAGTACAGAGGAATGTGCTGCCTCCATATTGAGGGCTGAAGAGTAAGCCCTCAAGCAAGTAGAGCACTTACTCTTCGACCCTCAAAATGGAGGCAGAATATTGCTTCAGAACACCAGTCAGTAAACATCTACCAGTCTACAAGGCTCACATCCCAGTTGATAAACTATTCATAGTTACTGTCAAACAACTCTCAAAGTTCATAAAATATTGTTTCAAATTTATGAAACATTTACACTTAACGGACTTATAGATGTCCATTTCAGGCCTGTTTTGGCAGATTCAGACCCATACAGAACCACAGGCAAAATTACAGTTTTATATATTCTAGTTTTCATGTTTTTAGAGCCGACAGGAAGACCTAAGCTCATAGACTGAATGGTAGCAAGCATTACCTGAATTCAATATCCTTCTAATTTCCTCCTGAATCAAATTCTGATTTGTTACTGTCATTCTCAAATATTTGAACGGTGTCACATTTTCAAAGCATGGCTATCTTCATGTCATGACTTTTCCTTGCATTCTGGTGATGAGACAGCAACATATACTACTCTGCCCAAAAAGTATCCAACCTTGGGCCAGGAAAAAAAAGTTCTGTATCTGTGTCGTTACAATACCTAATCCCCTTCAAAGTAGGCACCTTGTGACTCCACACACTTAGCCCAGCAGTCCTGCCATTGCTGGAAGGAATTCTGGAAGGCTTCTTTTGGAATGGTGTGCAGCTGCGCCGTCGCGTTCTGTATGATGTCCTTGTGGCTGTCAAAATGGCAGCCTTTTAGCAGTCTTCAATCTCGGGAACAGTCAGAAATCACAAGGAGCCATATCAGAAGAGTAGAGCCTGGCGAACCTGCAGAATAGCGTGCTTGGCCAGGAAACCCTGGATCAGGTGTGATGAATGAGCTGGGCCACTGTCATGATGCAGCTGCCTGTTGCGTGCGTCCCACAGCTCCGGTCTCTTGTGCTGAACTGCATCATGAAGATGGCGGAGGACTTCTTGGTAGTACTCCTTACTAACAGTCTGGCCTAGTGGTGCGTACTCATGATGCACAACACCTCGGTAATAGAAAAAAAAAATGAGTATCACCTTCACATTGCTCCGAACCTGTTGTGCTCTTTTGGACCTTGGGGATGCTGGATGCTTCCATTCTGACGCCTGGACCTTGTTTTCCGGGTCATATCCATACACCCATGACTCGTCCCCAGTGATCATAGTCTTCAGGAACTCAGGATCCATGTTGTTGCACTCCAGCATGTCCTGCGCGACCTCAAGATGGAGTTGTTGCTGCTCCGGCAAAAGCAGCTTGGGCACAAATTTTGCCGCCACTCTTCGCATGCCCATATCCTCAGTTGAAATTGTGTTTGTGGAACCTCTGCTGATCTCAACCTCATCAGCAACTTCATGGATGGCCAAATGATGGTCCTCCATGATCAGTGTCTGCACTTTTTCACTTTTTCGACATACGATTACAGTACTTAGGTTTCCTTCTAGACCAACATCCTTACTAGCATCAATTAAGTTTCTGTTTTTCTTTATGGTATCCATGTTAGCACCCAGCAGATTTACATCATCAGCACAGAGCAGCAGCTGATGAGTCCCATGTAATTTCAGTCCCACCTGGTTTTCCTAGACCTTTCTAATGACATACTCTAAAGCAAAGCTGAATATCAATGGTGACAGAGCTTCTCCTTGTTTTAGACCACTCTGGACAGGAAAATTATCAGACAAATATTTAACTATATGGACATTACTATATGTTTTGTTTAAACACATTTTAATCGGTCTAACTAAATTTATGGGAACCCCAAACTATGAGAATATTGTACAATAGTTCCCTCCTAACTGAATCCAACATGAATACCTAAAATAACATAGTAGAAATTATAACAATGGTTTATTGACTATGCACTGGAAAAATTAAAAATATCTTTTGAAGGACATAGAACAAAACTGCCAAACTGAAATATCTAAAAAATTAGATACCTGAGTATTGGTGCCAACTGAAGCAATAACATGATGATTCGTAGCACCCACTTCCAAAGTGGAGGTTTTGAAAGAGTAGGCTCATCACCATCTATTATATACCTGAAACATATGTTGTTTATAAATATAAGAGACCACCATATTTGAGGAGCCATGGTACAAGCAGGAAGGTCGCGGGTTCAAGTCCCGATGAGGTCACTGGATTTTTTTCAGTTGACCTAATCCTTCTAGCCGGCTGGCGCGGAAGACTGACAACCTTACCAACATCTTTCAGCCGATTGTCTAGATAGTGTGGGACCCTCAAGGTCTCACAGCCATATGGGCCTTCACAGCCTGGTACAAGGATAGCTTTAAAGGGGACCGCCACATGCTTCACAAAATTTCTGTTGTGTCACACAATACACAAGTAGAAGAAATCATCTCAACATCTTGAAAGAATGCTATAAATTAACATAAGAAATAAAATGATATATTAAAGATCAAGATCAGGACATCCTACAAAAAGATTTACACTGAAGCTAAACAGCACAATTACTGTAATCAATGATAGATGGAAAATAATTTAGAATGTGCAGTTATGCTGTACTGTCATTTCTGGAATGACATGCTATGTGACATAGCTACAGATTCAGGCTATGTTCTTCCATAATGGGCATATGTTGTCATTCTCACAGCAGTAGATTTCATATGCTAACACGTGTAGCAGCTCTTTGTTAAAAACTGTGGCATCTGAAGCATAAAGATGTAGCTCAACTGTTTTTTAAGGGAAAAGGAATCAGACACTGGAACAGGAAGAAGTGAGGAAAGGGAGAGAGGGGATGAAAGATATTATTCCCTATTGAATTTTAACAGGCCTTTCTATCAGTAAAAATATAACTAGCAACTTTGCCATCAGCATACTTCAAACATCTTCTCTTCTACATCGCAACATTTAAAAACATTAATATAAAAATGTTTATGAAGTTTACTGTTAGTCATGAGTAAATTTTCTATTATAACAGGTATGATCATGTCTCCTGTAACAGCATTATATTGGGCTTTTATTGTACTATTACTTATCATAACAAGCACTGAAAAATTATCATACTAAGCAAAGAAAGAGACTAGCATGGCGTAACACAGTGCAGCACAGTACACAACTGCACCTTGAAGTATGTTGGACAGACAGGTAGAATATTTTGAGCATGCTTCAAGGAACATGTGCAAGCAATAAGAACCAACAAATCGAACCCAAGGTATACACAATACATATTAGAAACTCAAAACACTTATGATACTATAGATGAAACAATGCAAATTCTCCCCAGTCAAAAGAAAGTCCACTTACTAAGGACATTGGAACACTTCCACATACATAATCTTACTTTACAGAAACAACAAATGGACACTTTTATTGACACCAATAAACCCATATTCAGCATAATTTTAAAACATAACTCTCATAGCACCACCTCACTGAATCATCGCCACCTACTACCTCCTATAGCCACCCCTCACTACGCAGCCCAACACCCTCCTTACTCTTCACCTTAAATCACGTAACCTCAGACATATACAACACATTACTCTGATTACCAACATGCTAACAGTGCATCAGAAAACAAACCACAAACAGGTAACTATGTAAACAACATGGGTCCCGCCACAGCTCAAGCGGTTAGTCGCTGGCTTCCCATTGCGGCGGCCTGGGTTCGATCCCGGGTGTGGTCAAATGGGATTTGTGGTGGACAATGTGGCGCTGGGGCAGGTTTTCTCCTTCCCCTACCAATCTTCATTCCACCAACTGCTCCACAATCACCCTCACCTATCATCTGGAGCTGGTACAACAGGCCAGAAGTAGCCACAGTACAAGGGACTTAGTCCCACCCCACTAGCAATAAAAAAAATGTAAACAACATAGAATGCCTAACACTCAGTTAATGGTCAAAAAGTACTTACTTGTATACATTATAGAGGCATTACAACAAAGACTTCATATTTTTAGCAAACATCAAACTCATCCATAAGAAATACCATCACATAAACACAAACCACAACACTACACGCAGTGAAATAACACACACACTTAATCACCATTAATATTATAACACATATAGCTACATCAAATTTATACCAAAATTCATACAATTCAACATGAACGTTTTATATTTATTGTTTTTATTCATAGGTCAAAAGAGACCGAAACATGTGGGGCGGTTAATATAATAAAATGACTTACTGTTTTCACTTGATCTCGATCGTAACATAAGCAAAAGGATGCATAAAATAAGAACGATTATTGTTAGTCCGCTCATAAATCCAACGAGGCAGACAGGAGGAATAATTAACAACGTACCATCTCAGGCTGAATGCCGTTGTAATAAGTGCAGGAAAAATCAGAAATGTCACCGTCAGAGCGAAATACGAGCCTTGTCCTTGGCAGTAGTAGATGTATGCCAACCATGAATCAAAACCAATATCTAGGATGAACGTTGTTATTGAGATCAAGAGGCAAATTATGTGATATAAGCCAAATACCGATCCTGCTACTTGACTATGACCTTCGTCACATACGTTATTACTTAAGTCATCAGTCCCAACTCTAACAGAATCACTAGAAAATTTCACAACAACACATTCTGCCATTTCCAGATTTAATTTCTTCAAGCTCTTTGAGCTTCGACAAGATTATGTGTTACGAACGCGTTCTTCTCTCACCTCGCACGCGTGGAATGAGTACCGAAAGTATATGTTCCGTGGATACCTTCTGACACGTACTTTGTCGTCCGTGGCGGACCTCTACCAAGCTTAAGGACAGTGTTTCCCAACCTTTTTGATGCCGCGGACCCCCTGTACCGAATGTTAATTCACCGCGGACCCCATAAAACCCAAAATGGAAATTATTAAATTTTACGAGTACATATCATAAAAATGAAGCAGTAACTTAAAATTTTACAACACTAAATGTGTCATTTATGACAATAAAATACTGTTATAAATGGAGATATTCGGAAGATTACGAACATATCAATTAGGCGTAATATTATGAATTTAACACTCACCTAATGTGATGGCTGGTGCTGTTTTTCAGACGTCAACTTTCGAATGTCAGGATCAAAACTGGATAATTTCAGACGTAGATCTGGCTCCACGTTAAGTCTGTTCCTATATATGTTTTTCATGTGTACAAGATGAGAAAATGTTGTCTCGCACAGATATGTAGTGGGAAATGGCAACAGATGTCTTACAGCCCTTTTGGAAATTTCAGGGTAAACAGACCTAGCTTGGAACCAAAACTCCAGTAACGGTAACGAAGGAAACAGCAATTTGAACGTCGAATCACAGGACAGCTCGATAAGTTGCTCTTCCTCGGCAGAAGGAAGTTCAAATTCAGAGTCTACAAAGGGATTTTTCATCCAGTCGTTATTTTCAAGACCAATCGGAAAATACAGAGTAGATGAGACGCCAATGACCTCATATGTTCAATCATACTTTCAGCAACATCACTAGAAAGGGGTTGTTCACTGGAATCAATGAAATCACTCAGCATGTGAAAGGAATCGTATTTTCCTTTCTCGATACGGCTGCACCACAAATTTAACTTCTTGATTGTTGCCTCTATCTTGTCTTGCACAGAAAACACGGTGACAGATGTACCTTGAAGGCTCGAGTTAAGAGTATTCAAGATGTTAAAAATGTCCGCCAAGTAAGCAAGAGAGGAGAGCCATGCGAAATCATTTAAATAGTGTGTTAACTGAAATTTAGAGTTTATGAGGAACAACCTTACTTCGTCTCGAAGCTCAAGCAACCGCGTCAAAACCTTACCCCGGGACAGCCATCGGATTTCTGAGTGCAATAATAAGTGTTCGTGATCACTTCCCATTTCATTACAAAGCGCAGAAAATAATCGGCTGTTAAGAGGACGGGCTTTAATAAAATTGACAATTTTTACTGCCTCGTCTAGAACGATTTTCATTTTGGAGGGCATACGGCGTGCAGCTAATACTTCGCGGTGTATGCAACAATGTGTCCATTTAACAAGAGGTGCGACTTTCTGGATACGTGCGACCAAACCATTATGTATTCCCGACATTGCCTGAGCACCATCTGTGCTGATACCTACACATTTTTCCCATTGAAGTGTATTTGTAGTTATGAAGTCATTGACAACTTTGAAAAGGGCTTCAGCAGTTGTATTAAGAGGTAACGATTCACAGAACAAAAAATCTTCACAAACTTTATTTTCGTGTTCATATCGCACCAAAGCTACCAAATTAGCATTATTTGAAATATCGTGGCTTTCATCCAACTGCAACGCAAAATATTCACTATGACGTAACCGTTCTAGCAAAATATCTTTCACATTTTGAGCCATCTCGTCGATTCTTCTTTTCACAGTATTGTCAGATAACGATATTAGAGACACCTCGTTGGCATGTTTTTCACTAAACAAGTTCTTTGTTATCGTTTTTGTAGCAGGCAAAATTAAATCTTCCCCGATTGTATGGCGTTGTCCATTTCTAGCGATCAGAAGGGCGACTTCGTAAGAGGCAAGAACAGCCTTTTCATTTTTCGTTCCACATACAATGTCCTTAACTAAATTCTGTGAACCACAAAGTTGCAGTTTCTTATTTTGAAAATATTCTATTGGCTTATTAACTGATTCGCCATGTTTCGTTTCAAGGAGGCGTCTCAACTTCGACGGCTTCATAGATTCATTCGATAACACTTCGCAACAAAGAACACACTGTGGTCTGTCTTCGCCGTCTTTATTCAGAACGGAAAATCCAATTTGCAAATAAGATGGACAATATTTGCGTGATTTTTTGAGGGAAGGAACTTTATCTGCCTTGGTACTATTTTCGACAACACTAGATCCACTCGGATTATCGTCTGTCTTACGTTTCAATGATCCACACTTTAACCACAGATCCACACCTAAATAAGATCGTGAACAAGCTGAAAATCAGAAGTTTCTTTGTGAACTCAGTTATTTGAACAAAAGCAGAAAAACTGAATATTACACCGAGAGAAACACACTTGTATAATATTATAAAAATTCACTGCACAAAAACTAAAGAAACACGGGCTGTTCGCTCTGCCACTGAAATGAATAAAAAACGTGGTCAATGGTCCCAGGTTTATTTCCGTCCAAAGAGGGATGGATTTGGTGGGGGAGGAGGGGAGAATGGTCGGACAGCAGGTACTAGGACAGCAGTCCACGCTGAAACAAGGGTCTGATATGCAATGGGCCGACCAAAAGAAAATGTCCTTGGAAAAAGCTACACAAATCGTTGGTTATTCACCTCTGCTTTACAAAGGGAAGAAGTAACGGTACCAACAGTTCCGTTAAATTTTACTTCAACCATGGGCCTCAAGAGCCAGAGATATACATTGCAAATATCCCAGGTGTGAGGAACACGATAAGATAAAGTTTAATGAAAATAAACTATCCCGCGGACCCCCAGGGGTCCGCGGACCACAGGTTGTTAAACACTGCTTTAGGACGTAACAGGAGAATACAATTCACATTTGTTAAATTAATTAATAATACAGAGAATAAAGAAAGGGAACGAAATATTGTTCGAGTTCTACTTCACAGAAGTAACAGAGTAACAGAGAACGGACGAAATCAAATTGTGGTTCTGAACACGTAATTACGGGTTTCTCCGGCTATGGCCTCCACCTCAAGATTTGCCGGACGAAATTGTCCACTTAGGCGAACGAAAAATAATGCGCATTGTGCACAATACATTCATTTCTTATTGATTCATGTTTTTTAATCGATACATAATCTCTTCGAATATAAGATCAGTATAGTTATGCAACATGTTGGTAACACCACTGAAAAGTTTACGTAAGCCGAGCCATAACTCAAGCGCCTGAAGCGGTTAAAGGCTCACACGCACCAGAGCGATCAAGGTTGAGGCGGCGGGGGCGATGGCGGTGCCGATCAGATATTTAACTGCTGAACTTAAAGACGCTTTCAGACAGAGAGCGATCTTGCGGGCAGCGTTCCGGACAGTGCAGCGTTCTACTCCGCGGCGGCGATCAGATACAGTTTGTCGAGTTTGACCGCTGCCCGCGTCGCTGTGTGTTAGCATGAACAACGAGTACAACAACAGAGCAACTTATTGAAGAAGTAAAATTACATAATATCTCCCTTAATTAGGCTCAGTAGATCATTGAAGCATTCAATTGGCACCCGAAAGTAAATATAGAATCGTTCTTCACGTTGCCGTAGTTGCCGATATAAAATGTGAAATTTTCCTTCATGTTCACGAAGCAGATTAAAGTTGTGAATTCACATTTTCTTACGCTTCTTTCTGAAAAATATATTGATCAATATATTGTCGCGTGTTGGGTGTATAACGCGATAAATAACTTCACGCCATATTGAATATAGCGAATTTATTGCACATTCGCTCTCTCAATTATACAATTTACAGTCTCATAATTACTGCTATCGGCAATATCACAATTACATCCACTGCTCTCGGCGACTGCTACAATTCAACTGACTGCTTAATCGTTACTCATTAGTAACTCACTCGTAACTGGCTCAATCCTGACTACTCAAAAACTAATCACTCACTCCTCCTGAATAGTCAGAGTCAGAGTTACATTGCGACTGACGGTCAGTCAGTCAGTAAGTCTTGGTGTCGAGCCCATTTGGGGCTCATGACCAGATATTAATTATTATCGTTTGACAGTTATGGTCTTGTTTCTTTGTGGCGCCTTCTCTGATGAGAGGACGGATCTGTCTTTTGTATATGCTGCTGACTCTTGCCAGCGCAGTCTTTCTCGGGTCCGAGTTTCTTGGGACTCGCGACCATATTTTACTGTCTCAGAATTGAGACTTGAAAGAACGCGCGAGAGAGAGAGAGACAGAGACAGAGACACACACACACTTACGGATCATTTCCAGAGGGAACATCAATACTTATTCAGAAACCACCATCGCAATAGGTGTTCTGATTGCTAAATTACATACACACATAATGCCTGGAATACACAATGTACACAATATTCAACTTTTCACCATCACAGCAGCCTCCCGTGTATTAGGACTTTTAAAGTGTTTAAAAAATTTGGCTTACCTAGACTTAAATATATTTAATAGACACGGACAAATAGAAATTTAAATATACAAAAAACCCACAACGACAGGCATAACAATAAATAATAAATCATGCCACCCTAATCCTCCTGAATAGTGCTCGCTGCTCCTTCTTTAGCCTCGGCATGGACAACACAGAAAACAGTTACGTGATAAATACCACTGTTGCTTAACGTGGCGTTGCTGAGCAAAGCTGCCGAGAGTTGTTTATTGCTGCATAGCAAACGCGGTGTCCCCTGTTACGTCACCACGGGGGAGGGGAACGGGGTGTTTACCGAGCGTTGCACCGTCACGTCACAATATATTAATTGCGATGTTAATATTTGTAATAACTTCTCAAATTTCTCCAATTGTACACAATAAAAGAAATCATTTCCTTTCTTGCTGCTGCTCATCCTCATCAACTACCGCTGCCAAGAGTAACGCTTCTTCCAGACGTACCAGACGGGATAATCGATGCATCGTTTACGATGTGCTTATGCGATTTTTCAAACTGATTGCTACCACCGCGTTGTTGATGTGAGAAGACATTATCGCCACCGTGACCGCTACTGTCATCGAGCCCACCACCGCCACCGTGATCGCTCTGGTACGCGGAAGTCTTTAGTCCCTGGCTTCTCACAGTGGCGGCTCAGGTTCCATTCTGGGTCTGGTCAAGTAGGATTTGTGGTGGACAAAGTGGAACTGGGGAAGGTTTTCTCCGAGTACTTCGGTTTCCCCTGCCAATCTTCATTACACCAAATTCTTCAACACCATAATCGCCGGGGCAGGATACAATAGGCCAATCAGTGGCCACCGTGACGAGTGAACCCACTTGGAATCCACCCGCCACTAAGCGAATTAAAAAAAATGTTAGGCATTATTAACCATTAATATACTCCATGAGTAATATTACGTAAATATAATTTTTACGTAAATTACAGTGACAGTCCTCCGACAGGGAGTAGGAGAAGTATTGGTAGTGGCGGGGAGAGCTCCAGCATGCCGACAAGTGTGGCGGGGAATTCAGTACATGCGTTCTCAAGAGGAAATAACTTCTTACCTCATTGTGTTGCATGGTGTTTGCGTTTTAGTCTCGATGATGTTCACATATCCGATGTTACGTTTTAAGTTCCGAATGGCAGACTATTATGCACTATACACTATTAAAAACTTTTCACTCTTATATACATGAAGAGTTTATTTACATATTACACGGGTCTATTCTAAAGGGGCAACACCGCAATGTCCTCATAGATATCAACTCCACATGCCTGTCCTTCCTCGTCACTACCAGATGAATCGAAGCTATCATCAGAACTGTCATCACTATCACCGATAACATGGAAGACGAACTCCCGTCCTGCGTCCAAAAGGCCTTCCCGTGCCATTAATTGTTGCTCAATGTTCCTTACATGTTGGCACTTACGTTGCCATTCTTCTGCTGTTATGGAAGCCAATTTTGATCTGCCAGTTTAATGAAGTCATCCATCTTAAATGTGGTATTGCTTTGAGCAATCCATTTTTTACGATGGCCCATATTAACTCAATTGGGTTGAGTTCTGGGTGATACGAAGAGAGTAGTAAAATATTGTGATTGTGTTCTGCAAAGATTCCATCTATTATATAGGAAAGGTAACGGTTTGAGTAGTACGATTATATTACACGTAGGCGAGTGAAATGAAAATCTTAAATATTATTTGAGTACTATTTATTGTGCACAAGTGGTACAAAGCTGTATCACTTTTCAACATAATCTCCCCCACACTCAATGCAAGTCCTCCAGCGCTTACAAAGCGCATGGATTCCTTTAGAAGAAAAATCTTTTGGTAGTCCGCGCAACCACTCATGCACCGCGTGGCGTACCTCTCCATCAGAACGGAACGTCTTTCCTCCCATTGCTTCTTTGAGTGGTCCAAACATATGGAAATCACTTGGGGGCAAGGTCTGGTGAGTATGCCTGATGAGGATGATGAGGAAGACACTCAAAATGCAGGTCATTGATTGTCGCAACTGTTGTATGGGCAGTATGGGGCCTTGTATTTTCATGTTGCAAAAGGATACATGTGGACAGCAATCCACGTAGCTCTGATTTGATTGCCGGCCGAAGATGGATTCTTTAGGAGATTGAGTATGATGCACTGGTGATAGTGGTCCCTCTAGCCGCGTAGTGCTCCAAGATGACGCCTTTTTCATCCCAAAAGGGAGTCAGCATAACCTTCTCTGCTGATGGTTGTGTTCGAAACTTCTTCGGTTTCCAAGATTAGGAATGGCGCCATTCCTTGCTCGCTCTCTTCGTTTCTGGTTGGTGGAAGTGAACCCAGGTTTCGTCCCCAGTAACGATTCTTGCAAGGAAGTCATCACCTTCTCGTTCAAAGCGCCGCAGAATTTCTTCACAAGCATCAATACGTCAGTCTTTCAATTTAGGAGTCAGCTGCAGTGGCAACCATCTTGCAGACACTTTCTGAAACTGGAGCACATCGTGCACAATGTGGTGTGTTGAACCATGACTAATGTTCAAACTTCCTGCAATTTCATTCAATGTCACTCTTCGGGTTTCCTTCACTAGGGCTTCAATTGCTGCAGTGTTCTCTGGAGTCACAACTCGATGTGCCTGACCCGGATGAGGAGCATCTTCCACTGAAGTCACACCATTTGCAAACTTCCTACTCCATTCGTACACTTGCTGCTGTGACAATCATGCAACACCATACTGAAACTTCATTCTTCGATAAATTTCAATAGGTTCCACACCTTCAATACACAAAAACCGAATTACAGAACGTTGTTCTTTCCTGGTGCAAGTCTTATATGTGGCAGCCATCTTATACTGGGTCTGTGACGGTGTTCTTGAATCTGCAATATGCTGCAACCTACAGGCCATTCTGCACGCTCTTTGTAACACGCTTACCAACTACAGGCTAATGGCGCGAAATTTCGATTTTTTATTACAAATTAAAGTTTTCATTTGACTCGCCATCATATATGTCTTGATTCCGCAATGATGAAAAATCAGCGTTATTGAAGGTAATAGGTGGAAGGTAATATTTTAGCCAGGATATCACAAAATCTCTTCTTGAATTTGAGTTAGGGTCTATGTTTAATTGTATATCATGGTAGGAAGCATTATCAATGACAGCGATGGAATTTAGGAGAAGGTTAGGAATAAGTCACTCTTTAACCATTTTTCATAATTGGTGTAGTTCATGTCACTGTGATAGTCTCCAGTTTTTTGGGTGGGGTTTGAAGCGGACATAGGCATTAGGGACGAAACTTTGCTCTCCCCCCTGTACGGAGAACAATGAGCCGTTGGCCTTTGGACACATATGAAAATAATCCCCGGTTGAATCCATCACTCCATTCATTTGGGGTGGTGTGCGATGAATGAATATAGGTTTCATCCATGTAGAAGATTGGGTGGCCGTCTTCTCTGTATTCTTTAATTTGCCGCAAATACTGAATACGTTTGGCTCTGATATTATATCGTTCCACCAGTATCTGCCGATTATCAATATTAGAGTTAATTTTAACGACCACACAACACGTTTTTATCATTGTCACACTACATGTTTCGACCTCAAGAGGTCATCCTCAGGTGTACGAACACAGTTGCACAGTCACACGCAATCACATTCGTTTTTCCACTTATTTCGGTCCTGTATCCTGTTCGGGTCCACGCTCATTAATATATGTCAAGTTCTTCTTATAAAATACAAGTTAAAAATACAAATGTTAGAAGTTAAAATTAAAATTTAGTTCACTTTAACTAGTTATATTATTACCACTGGTTAAAAGTTCATGAATTAAAGTTCAATATTGGCTGCACTTTCACTTTTGAAGGTCTTGTTACTCTTCCGCGTCCTCTGATGCTGGATTTATTACGTTCCTTGTAAGTAGCCATCATGACAAGGAACGTAATAGATCCAGCATCAGAGGACGCGGAAGAGTAACAAGACCTTCAAAAGTGAAAGTGCAGCCAATATTACAGGTATTAGAAAGACGGAAGTCATATTTCATCGAAATGTTCACTTTGGCAGAAACAGACCAAATCTCAGATATTATGGATGACTTAGCGGGTGATAGTGACTTGTATACAGAACCTCGAACGTACGAAGAGGTATGTACAATAATCAACATACTCAGAATCAATAAAGCTGCTGNCAATATTAGAGTTAATTTTAACGACCACACAACACGTTTTTATCATTGTCACACTACATGTTTCGACCTCAAGAGGTCATCCTCAGGTGTACGAACACAGTTGCACAGTCACACGCAATCACATTCGTTTTTCCACTTATTTCGGTCCTGTATCCTGTTCGGGTCCACGCTCATTAATATATGTCAAGTTCTTCTTATAAAATACAAGTTAAAAATACAAATGTTAGAAGTTAAAATTAAAATTTAGTTCACTTTAACTAGTTATATTATTACCACTGGTTAAAAGTTCATGAATTAAAGTTCAATATTGGCTGCACTTTCACTTTTGAAGGTCTTGTTACTCTTCCGCGTCCTCTGATGCTGGATTTATTACGTTCCTTGTAAGTAGCCATCATGACAAGGAACGTAATAGATCCAGCATCAGAGGACGCGGAAGAGTAACAAGACCTTCAAAAGTGAAAGTGCAGCCAATATTACAGGTATTAGAAAGACGGAAGTCATATTTCATCGAAATGTTCACTTTGGCAGAAACAGACCAAATCTCAGATATTATGGATGACTTAGCGGGTGATAGTGACTTGTATACAGAACCTCGAACGTACGAAGAGGTATGTACAATAATCAACATACTCAGAATCAATAAAGCTGCTGGACCAGACAGCATTACCTCAGAGTTAATTAAATTTGGTGGACGAATACTGAAACACAGGATATGTAAGTTAATACTGAAGATATGGCAGGATGAGGAAATACATTCACATTGTGGAAAGGAATTATAGCACCGATACATAAAAGTGATAAGTTAGCATGTCATAACTACAGACCAATAACTTTATTACATATCTCATATAAAATATTTGCAATTCTACTGAACAATAAACTGGTAGCTACTACAGAAAATAAACTGGATAACCGCCAAATGGGATTCAGGCCAAACAGATCAGCAATAGATAACATATTTATAGTTANGAAGTTAAAATTAAAATTTAGTTCACTTTAACTAGTTATATTATTACCACTGGTTAAAAGTTCATGAATTAAAGTTCAATATTGGCTGCACTTTCACTTTTGAAGGTCTTGTTACTCTTCCGCGTCCTCTGATGCTGGATCTATTACGTTCCTTGTCATGATGGCTACTTACAAGGAACGTAATAAATCCAGCATCAGAGGACGCGGAAGAGTAACAAGACCTTCAAAAGTGAAAGTGCAGCCAATATTGAACTTTAATTCATGAACTTTTAACCAGTGGTAATAATATAACTAGTTAAAGTGAACTAAATTTTAATTTTAACTTCTAACATTTGTATTTTTAACTTGTATTTTATAAGAAGAACTTGACATATATTAATGAGCGTGGACCCGAACAGGATACAGGACCGAAATAAGTGGAAAAACGAATGTGATTGCGTGTGACTGTGCAACTGTGTTCGTACACCTGAGGATGACCTCTTGAGGTCGAAACATGTAGTGTGACANACATTCACATTGTGGAAAGGAATTATAGCACCGATACATAAAAGTGATAAGTTAGCATGTCATAACTACAGACCAATAACTTTATTACATATCTCATATAAAATATTTGCAATTCTACTGAACAATAAACTGGTAGCTACTACAGAAAATAAACTGGATAACCGCCAAATGGGATTCAGGCCAAACAGATCAGCAATAGATAACATATTTATAGTTAAACAGATCTATGAAAAATGCTTGTTCTGCAGTAACAGGGGGGAGGGTAAGAAAACGACTAAATGATTTCCCCGGCTTTTGCTTCCTTGGCTAGGGGCGTGCTGTTCACAGGGCTCGTCAGGAGGGCGCAGGTGCGAAATGTGGTAAGGGAAGAAATCACATCAACAAAAACCCACATTCTAACCCTATGCTACCCTATATTATTTATAATATTGCGACATGTCGCGCAACGGAGGACCCCTACCCCCGCCGGCGGCACGTGGCGGTAACGTAGCGCTCTCTTAATAGGCGAGTCATCACCCCGCCACTCTCCCGGCGGTGACGTGTCAAGCGGAGCCGAAGTTAGCCGAGCCCCCGCAACCTGGTAGCTATGCAACGCGAGTCAACAGCGGTGACGTCACCAAGGGATATCGCGGTTGCTAGGCAGCAGTAAACAACTCTCGACAGGGTTGCCCAGCAACATCTGTAATCACGGCGACTAGGAAACAAGGAAGCGAGGCGTTTTCCCGTTATCTGGCTGAGGGTTTATAAGAGAGCCACACTTCTAACTGGCCTCTAGTCCCAAGGGACTCGGACCCGAGAAAAACTGGGCTGGCAAGGACCAACAGCATGTACAGAAGACAGACCCGTCCTCTCGTCAGATAGGGCTCCCAGAAGAACAAGACCTAACTATCAAGCAGTAATAAATATCTGGTCATGAGCCCCAGGAGGGTGCTCGACACCAAGATTTACTGACTAACTGGTCGTCATTCGCAATGTGACTTTGACTTTAATGAGTTAGTTAAAATCTAGCAGTCGCCGAAGACAGTTAAAATATAGCAGCGGTCGCGGAAAGAAGACCCGAACGCGTGGTGGGAAGATTTGATGTGATAATTTGTGACACTGCGGAGGGTACTAATTGTGATATTGTAAATTGTGTAATTGTAAGAGCGAATGTGCAATAAATTCGTTATATCAAATAATATATCAAATAAGTTACTTGTCGCGCGTTATACACCCAACACGTGACAGTATTTATAACATATTTTTAGACTATACACAAGCATTTGGTTCTGTTAAGATGTATTAAATAATATGCTTCCTCAAAAACTACAATATCCCATCCAAATTAATCAGACTAATACAATAGCAGCAACTCTCCATAACACGAAATCAAAGATTGAAATATATGGGGAACTTAGCGAATGATTCCAAATAAGCTGTGGAGTGAAACAGGGTTACCCATTATCCCCATCACTTTCCATACTGGTTATAGATGATATAAGAAATCTAGACGTCAGAGGTAATATTTCCGTATGGTTGAAAAAATGTTGTGCATATGCCGATGATATACTCATTGCGAGAACTAAACAAACGTTGACTAACACATTTGAAGAGCTTAAAAATCTTCGCAAAATTATGGTCTGTTAGTAAACGAACAAAATATTAAATTCCTACGTTGTTTAAAAAAATCTAAAATAATTTAAGATTTCAGAGGCAGTGACAAGTATTTCATTATAAATACATAGTCTATAGTTAATTCGTGTAACACAATCGAACAAGAGATTAATCAGAGGTTAGCAATTGGAAATAAAGCATATGTTGCACATTTAACACTGCTTAAAATAAACTCATTACTCCATCATTATAATCACCCGGGGCAGGCTACAATATGTCAATCAGTGATCGCCGTTCCGAGTGGACCAAGTTGGACCCCCCCCACTAAGTGAATTAATTAAAAGATTAGATGGAAAGATGACAAAAGGGAATACCTAAAGAATTAAGGAATTTATAACTGGCTAACTCGCACACAGGACAGAAGTAGTTGGAAGGGAATTGTTAAGCAGGCCAACGTGTTCAAGAAATGAAGCTGTCAAGCCTAAGAAGCTGAAGATAGACGTGTGGGAACATCCCACATACTAACACGCGGTTTCGCCTGTCTAACAGACAGCACTCAATTCCTAGTCAATATCACATTGCTACCACCACTCGTATTTATACAGCACTCGCTGTCCAGCCCACCTTTGCATTATCTCGTGGGCTAGCCAAACGGCGCTCACAATCGTAACTGAAAGTTTTGCTCCGTCCATCAAGCATGCTAGAAAAGGCGGACCCAAAGCTCGCAATCATCAGTGATCACATTCAGTCATCAGAGTTATCAGCTCTTTCCTTCGCCAAAGACAGCTGCCGCAACTCTCCAGCAACAGCGCTCTGCTACTAGACAGCTAACCTAGCTGCCACAACTCTCCAGCAACCTCGCTCTGCGTCCAGGCAGCTAAAATATTTGCCGCAATTCTCCAGCAACTTCGCTTTGCGACCAGGCAGGTAACGTAGTTGCCGCAACTCACCAGCAACGGCGCCGTATGCAGCTGTTTCTACAGGCGCAAGCAGCATCAAATTACGGGCCGGACAAACAAGCTGAACGGCCGTACACACTTGGTCTACTAAAAAGGAGCAAATTCTAGCAGCGGACTCACGATGGAACAAACTGCCTTTTTCAGGGCCAGCTAACTTCAGACATTCCAAATAGCTTCGCAACCACTCTGTACATTCAATTTATCCAATTTAATATACAGAATGTTTCACTACTTTGGGGCATAACTGCAGGAGTTGATTTCCTAGGTCTTTGTAATCAAAACGTTCATATAAACATGTGTCAGGTTTTGGACGCTTACGGAGTTTTGACGGTCTATTCATTCCCATACAACCCCTCGTGTAAACCACGCCTATCACCTGGCGGGTGGCTTTTTTGAATCAGCTACAGATAGAGCGTTCTAGTTATCTCGACACTTGAGAGGTACCAAAGGCATGGTGGGTTGATATGTCCGGCCACGTCTAGTGTGTCAACTACTGGTGTTCAGAACAGTTCTCATCTCTGTGCGTCTGTTACGTTCACAATGATATTTTCATTTGAGGAGATGCAAATATGATTTATGTGTACGGGTTTTGTGACGGTAACTCGGTTCTTATCGTAGCTGAATATCAGCAACGTTTTCAGAATCATAGAATACCGAACCGGAGAGTGTTTATTGAGTGTACAAGGCATTGAGAGATACCGGTAGACTTCCCGGCGTTTGTATTTCAGCCGAGCGTGGTGTTGATGAAGGAGTCAATGAAGAAGGCATTTTTCGTATGGTACACCACAGTTCTCTTACGAGTACACGAAGAATTGCAAGACGTCTTCGTGTTCCCCACACGAGAACGTGGAGAACACTGCATGCAGAGGGCATGTATCCATAACACGCGCAGCGAGTGCAACATCTCCGACCTGAAGATTTTGCTGAGGGTCTGAACTTCTGCAAGCGGCTCAATGGCAGTCGCCATTTGCATCGTTACATTATGTTTACAGACGAAGAGCAATTTAATAGCGACAGTGTCAATAATACACACATTTCTCATTTGTGGGGAGATGAGGATCCCCACGCCACTTTTGAAAGCAACATTCAACAAAGTTTCAGTGTCAATGTTTGGTGTGCAGTTCTGGACGATTAGCTGATAGGTCCTTTTATATTGGAAGGTCGTCTTACAGGAGAGGCGTACCTCTGATTTCTACAGGAGGAATTGCCCCAACTTTTGGAGGATGTGCCTTTGGATAAACGAAGTCGTATGTATTTCCAACACGACGGGACTCCTCCTCATTCATCACGTGGAGTTACAAATTTCCTGAACTATTGTTTCCCCGGGCGATGGATCGGACGTTGCGATCCCCACCATTGGCCAGCCAGGTCTCCAGACTTAAGCCCACTGGATTATTGTGTGTGGGGATGGATGAAAGAACTGGTTTACAATGTGAAGGTGGCAACGCGAGATGCTTTGCTCGGTCGCATTCTGGAAGCCGCTGACCACATAATAAACAGCCAGCTGAAGCTGCTACGTGCTATCCGCGCGGTTCACAACCGAGCGGCAGCCTGTTTTGCGGCCGGCAGTGGCATTTTCGAAAATCAGCTTTAAGCACCAATCAATTCAAATTAAAGGTAATTTCACGAAGTTAACTTTACATTCATACTTCAAATGTATCAGGTATTATGCCGGTGTATTATTTTGTCCCGTTTGTTGTCAGCAATCGTTACCTTCTATTCTTCGTTTAAGATTGTCATAACTCCGTAACTGTCCAAAATCGGACACATGTTTATATGAACTTTTTTAATCACAAAGATCTAGGAAATCACCTCCTGCAGTTATGCCCTAAAGTCGTGAAACACCCTGTATACAATTGGTACAGATTTACGTAGTTGTCTTTTAGAACATCGACAATCCCACAGACTTATGGGATATTCACGTTGGTGAATTATTTTGTATCTCATCTAATGAAGTTGTTGCTGGTGAATAGGTGTCTGTAGTAAAATCTGCCTGAAGTAGGCTACGAAGCATGGAATATTAGGTTGACTTTTGAATTATGAATTGAGAAAATGTCGGTTGTGATCTATTTGTGTCTACTTACGCACTTGGAGAAACTGAGGACAATTAAAATCCTCAATTAAGGCAGTCGGTACTTAGACCGAGGTCTTAACCAGTCACCTCACAAATATAAATTAATACATCCAGGGAACAGTGATATTAGGACTCACAAATGTTAAACAAGCATTTCTGGGAAGCAGTTATCATGCTTATAGGCGGGGTAACTGTGACTTTCTTTGGTCACATGTTAGAGGAAGTAATGATGCCATCCTTAATAAAGTTGCCCGAACTACGGATATCTTTGGTGGGGACGCATCATGGACAAGGGATGCGTTGGGACACAGCTTTGGGACAACTCCTCGTGATCCCGCTGGGCAACGACGACAGTCTCGGGGTCTGGATCAGTATGACCTACCGGGCCTGGCGATTAAGTTCCCATAAACGGTGATGGCTATATGCCCAGAGCCTCCCACTCGGCGGCATAATGACTCTTGTGTATAACTATGGTGTACCTCGGACGAATGTGAGAGAGCAGTCCAATGGGGGTAGATTCAGTTATTTGTCTCCCTAGAGTACCGATAAGGTGCCGCAAGCCTTAGGGCTCAACACTCTGAAGCGGTTTGAACAACCCATTTGGTGGGGTGGGAATGGGGGAGCTCTTAGGCCACCCCCAGGGGTGACTTCATGCAGGTTGCCCTGGTCGCTACCTCATGACTAACTGGTGTCTCACTCCCATTAATCATCTGGGATACCCCTCTTACCCCGAACAGGCACTCCTGGAGGCTTGTGAGGGTTTCAATCACAACAAGAACAGACCACCTAAGCCAAGGTGTGAGACATCGTGCTGAGGGCTGCTTGGCACTGGGGCGGTAATTAGCTAGCTTCTTGAACGATCCCCTTGGGGCACCAGGCAGCACACACTTGTATTTATGCCTCCCACCCGTATGGAGCGTTGCGGGTGGCATCTTTTTAACCTTTAATGTCCGAAGTGTCCTGATCGGGCCAGTGATGAGTATGGTCGTCGTGGCCAGCGTACCCCATTTTGGCCAGTCGGGCATTTAAACTCCTCTATTGGAAGCACGTGCACACGCCGCTTGTAGAAGTGCATGTACAGTCTTAAATATTTATTTTTAAATGTAGTAATTTCCAGACAGACTTGAGTAAAACCCTAATAGAGGAATTAAAATGATACCTAAGTGAACAACAACAAAAATGAGTATATGTATGTTGTTATGTCAAAAACTCATTCATGAGCCAGTACTTTTATTGCAGATTTTGCAGATTAATATTTTAAAAATATACAGTAAAATTCGATGTACATATCTTTTTTGTTATTTTATGTTTGATGTATACATAGGCAGAAATGAAAAGACAGTTTTCGTTTTTACTATGAAGGCACATAAAATAGATCGCACTCTATATCTCAGCCACGATGCAACTGTCTGTTCACGAACACAGAAAGGGCAATAATCTCTTGTAGCTATAACGGAAGGTCTTAGAACTGAAGAAGGGACCTCTCGAGCTTTCTCTTGAATAGCCGTTCTTTAATTCTTCTGTCCTTTAGTCAAAAGATTCGAAAATCCGAAGAGTGTAAGCAGTGATAGCAGAATACCAAATTATGTTATTGTTTCCGTCTGTTTTATGACACCAAGGACTGCTAAAATTTGTCAAGTGTCACAAACAGAAATGAATTTATAATGCAGAACAACTATGTGAAGAACTGGGAAACCATTTTTGCAGTACATATCAAAATTAGAAGAAAGATAGAAAATAGGGCATAAGACTTTGTATTAAACATTTTAAAATCTTCCGTTATAATATGCGACACTATGTTCTCTGTTGATGCAAACAAATTAATTACATCAATTTATCATAGAAATTGAATTAGATACAGCATTTTTAAACACAATGCTTAAGATTGTTTAAGCGCCCTATCAGGAACGGACATTGAAACGCCGAGTAGCAACGGGCATTTCATTTAAACGCACACCAGCAGCTGGAATTTAAATAAATTCAGGCCAGTTTAAGCGTACCGCCATTTCATATGTCCGGCGTTTAAAGATTAGATCCCCATGACTCGTAGGACCAAAATGAAAGGTACCAAATAAAAAACCAGTCGTAAGTACCTTAAAATGAAGATGGAGCCCCCTCCAAGGAGATCCCTACCATAATTGATTTAGCAGGGGGCTGGAAGCTCTGGTGAACAATTGAGGGGCCCATTTGCAACAAGCGAACCTGCTGTTAAAATTTTAGCCAAGGGCAGGGACGGACCAGTGTTTCGAAACCTGCCTGAGGTAAAACCAATCAGTAGTACTGATATACCATTGCAGGAGCTAGTACTCCTAACACACCTGTAGCAGGAGAAGGACTGGGACACCTAGTCTCTGGAGTAGGTGGACTCCGTATAGCGAAGAATGCCTTGTCAGGATGCGCTAGAAGGAAATTAAAAAACGCAAGGGCTGAGGCACGCAAAGCAGGAACTGGGGGCAGTCATTAACCAGGAATTGCAGGCTCGCCCAAGCAGGGAACAACCCCCACCGGAACCTTTCAGAGGCCAAGGTCGGAGGGCAGTACCCCTACAGAAACGTCCAGAGCTCCGAAAAGGCCAAGAGAATCTAAGGGGCCAGGGACGTAGAAGGTGGCTCTGACCAATATAAAGGTAGCTATCTTGAAGGAAACGTATCCTGAAGATAAGTTAACAGAGGAAGACTAGGACTCCATTCTGGAGGAATTGGGACAGGCTTTAGGTAGAAATCCTTTGGGAGAACTACCACGCCTGAAATCATGCATACTGGAGGGAGGTGCGTTAATATATAAATGTGCCGACCAACAGTCTGGACAGTGGCTCGTTAGAACCACAGATAATCACAGATTAAAATGAAGGGCTAGGCTGAAGATTACTGACTCCAAGAACCTGTCCATAACTGTGAAGGTGGCTCTCAGGAGGAAAGACAAATTTTCCCCAAATCCTGCGGAGCCGCTGAAATGGATCGGGAATCTTAATCCAGGATTTCAGACTGAGAGTTGGGGGATACTGGATAGGAAATCTAAGCCGAAAGGCCAGAAACTGATCCTCCTTATAGACCAGGATTCCCTATCAGTTATCAAGGGAACTTCATATAGGGTACACACAGGACTCTCACAGGAAACTATAAGGGTCCTGCAAGATCCTAAGGCGCAGCACCATAAAGAAGTTGCTGTGCCCAGTTCAATTCCCACGGAATTGCCCTCGAGGGGGAGGGGGATCATGAACCCACTCCTCCAGTTGACCAGAAGAGAGCTTCTGATGAGAAAGAGACGATCTCTACTCTCCTCAACCCATTCATATCATATCAGGGACCTCCGTCGGAGGAAACCCGGCCCAATAAAAGAAAAGGTTCTGTGGAAGAAGGTATGGAGGAGGACACCTTTCCGAGAATTACAGAATGAACACACAGCATACATATATACACACATGATATTTACACACAACATACGATTCAATCAGATTAACCTACACCACAACAAGGCTGCTGCGGCAATTTTATATTTACAGCTTGCTGGAGGAAAAGTAGACGTAGCACTTATTCAGGAACCTTGGAAATATAGGAGCCAACTAAGAGGCTTAACGAAATCAAAGGGAACAGTTTACTCTGTGGTACCTGGAGAAAATATGAGATCATGCATATATGTTAATAATCATATTAATGCTATAACCTTGCTGGAGTTTTGTTTCAGAGACACAACAACGGTGTGAGGATGATATAGTACATATTGGGCCGAGGCTGCGATGAGCTCATTGTCACTTCAGCCTACCTTCCATATGGCTCGGATGAACCACCATCTTCCAAAGAAGTGTGGGATATCGTTGAATATTGTCATATTAGGAGAAAGCAGCTCATCATTGGGTATGATGCCAATGAGCACCACATATTGTGACAAGGGACTGACATGGAAAAGGCATCTGGACAAGGTCATCAATAAAGCATATAAGGCTTTTTGGACATGCAGGAGCATGTTTGGTCAAACTAGGGGACTGCAGTTGCACGTTCTGCATTGGATATGTACTGCAGTTTTAAGACCCATAATTACACACGGATCCACAGTATGGTGGCCAGAATTAAACTCAAGACAAACAAGGCAGAACTTAGCAAATTGCAAAAGTTGGCTTGCTTGGGTATCACAGGAGCAATTCGAACATGTCCAACAGCTGCACTGGAGTAACTCCTTGGACTCCCCCCACTACATCTACATTTGGAGGCAGACTCCAGGGCAGGAATCTACTTTACCTGACACACATATATATATATATATATATATTAGGGTGACCAACTTTCGGTCATGAATTTAAGGGAGATTTAGTCACGACAAATTTTTCGCATTTTTAGCGGCGCGCCGTCAGTCCAGCAAACGTTCATGGAATGGATAATATTAAACAAAATAATTAATTTACATTGTATATAATATACAGGTCACAATATAATATAAATTTTACAAATTTGCATGTTTCTTAGTCCTAACCTATATGTATTTGTCCACTGATGTTGCAGAACTAAGCATTTTTATCTTCTTGTGCAAATTTAAAAAACTCTTTACAACTATAGTCATAATTAATTGCTACCATTAGCTCTGACTTAATTAGTTCTAAGCTGCTTTGATTTCTCTGATCAGTCCATTTATTGCTCATCAGTGAAAAATTCTTTCAGTATCGACATTTGAGCCTGGGATGCTCAAAACAAAGCCTAAGATCTTAATAAGGTTTGGCCCATCAATTTGTTTGTTTCTTAAATCACTGAAAATATTGACCCAACTTTGTTTTATACGTCCTGTTTTTACCACATTCAGAACAATTTTTGCAGTAGAAAACTCTTCATACAGGCTGTCCTCATTTACAAAATCATGATTAAATCCTTTTACAATGCTTTTAAAATGTCTGAAAGAAAGTTCAGTGTTTAAATTTAATGGCAAAAGACAATGGACAGGATTTGCATTTGATAACTCAAAATTCTTAGAAATGTACTTGTGCAAGCAACAGTAGAAATTCACAAAATCATCTCTAGCACATTTCTGCAGGGGTGGATTCAAACAGTTTAAAATTTTTTCCCGTGGCAGTACCAAAAAACCTGTCCTCTATCCTCTGCTGAATTTTATTGCCAACACATTTTCATTACACTGTAGCATTCCATGATGCTAAGATTAGCAGTTTCAAGAATTTTGGCAGATTGAACAAGTACTGCACCAATGTTGGAAAAAGAATTAAGATATGCCTCAAGAACACACTCCTTTTCTGGAACTTTACTACTGAAATGTTCTTTTAATATTGTCGCGTATCGGGCGTATATCGCGACAAATAACTTCTCGTTGTATTTGATGTAGCGAGTTTTATTTCACATTCGCTCATACAATCACCCAAATTACAATCTGACGATTACTGCTACCTGCAGTATCACAATTAGTACACTCCAAATGCCACAATACAACTGACTGGTAGCTGCTGGACTCGCTGACTGTCTCAGTACAACTCAGTACAACTCAGTACAACTCTGCGGTAGCCACACTAGAACTGACTGTGAATAGCCTTCGCTTCTCCCTATGTAGCCTCGATCGGACAATACGGGAAAACGGCCACGTAATAGGCACCCTTTTGCCTGGCGCTCTGTTGCTATGTAACGCTAGCGGAGGTCACCGCTGTTACTATCGTAACGTCGCCGCTGTTGATTCGCGTTGCCTAGCGACCGCGATATCCCTCGGTGACGTCACCGCGGAGGGGAGTGGCGGGGCGGGAACTCGCCTATTACCGTAAGAACGCGAGCGTTACGCCACCGCCACGCACCGCTGGGGAGGTAGGGGTCAACATGTCACAATATTTTTGGACAGTCATTCACAATTTGAAATAACTCTTAGTAGGTAACCAGTTTTGTATTAATCTGTCCACAGCTGATGTTAGGGAAATCAAACGAGTGGGCACATGACGAACAATCTCCAACCAATCGGCATCAACAAGGTCAAAGAATGACTTCAACTCTTCTCTTATTTTTGCTGATACCGAAAAGTGTCCATATATTTTTAAGATGATCATTTCAATATCCACATCTAATCCATCAGATGCATGTTTTGTGGCATTATGCAATATATGATTTGAGCAGTTTGCTTTAAGCACATTTTTGTTATCTTCTTGTAGTAGTTTCAACACAGAATTATGCTTCCCATAATTCACATTTGCATTATCTCCACAATATGAAGTTAGATTTTTTATATCTAACTTGTATGTATCAAGTGAAGACTTGGTAAAATTATGGGTAGCATTAGCTGTTTCGTCAGCTTGTTCGATGAAGTGCAGGAGCCTATTTTTAACCCCACTAAGAGGGTCAGAATTCCTCACAACCAGCAGGAATATCTTTCTGTTTTTGTGGTTGGAGGCATCAGTTGCAATAGAGAAAAAGTTGCTTGATTTTGCTGGATCCTTCAACACAGCGATGAAGTCTTGCACCCTTATTGGCGCTAGAAGATTTTTCACAATAGACTCTGCCTTGTTCGGCACAGGACATCATCTTAGCCAAGTTAGAGTCATGGAAAATATCCTTCGATAACTTATTTGCGCAATCCATACTTCTGTAGCCAATGTTGTGTTTCACATTATGGAAAACCAATGGTAGCTCACCTGCAACGTTTTTGAAGTCTTTGCTGCTGTTCTCGAAAAAGAGGTGTAAATTTGAAGATGACTTCACGTCCCTTTCCTTTCGTTTATGCCCTTCTGTGCAAGAATGTTTCTGCAGTCAGTATTACCCCCGTGAGCGATGCTGAACTCACGTTTACAAAGTATACAATAAGCTCTGTAAACGTTGGAGAGCACGAACTTTAACCATAAATATTGTTCTTCCCATTTTCTCAAGTAAACACACAAGTATTTAGTTTTCTTCTTGGGTGGAGTTTTTGCATTGTTGCTTTCACTTTCACTGTCACTACTCATTATGAAAATGGATTCAATTTGGTAATTATTTAAAAACACGAGAATGAACAGAGAAAGGATCAAGATAAGAAAATATTACAATCCGGAAACTTATATTCCGCTATCGATTAGTATATGCTAAATTTTCTATCTATTATTATAGCTAATTTTCCGATATTTATCGATGAGTACCTCTAACTCTAAACTGTCGATAAAATGACAGTTTACATTGGAATGTATTTTGTGGAAATAATATATAATTCAAATTTTGCGATCTTGATTGTTAATGAAATATACGGGAGAAATAGAAGGACAATATAGGAGCCGGGAGGATCAAAACAAAAATAGCTCTAATACAGGAGATCCCGGGAAATACGGGAGGGTTGGTCACTCTAATATATATATATATATATATTGATGTTACATGAAAGGGATAAGGGAATCAAGAAATATGTATTGATTGTATATTGGTAATCATTTAACTAATTGTATGAGTATGTAAGCAGATTGTATGAAGTGTAACTAGGCCACAGGATGTAGAATGTGGATGGGAAAAGACATTGCGAGTAAAGTTGGAAGTTAGACCACATCGACTTCCTGTACAGTAGAGTTAACGACGTATGTCGCGCTGACGAATAATATTACTAAAGATGAAACTTTGAATAAATGTCACGAGGGATGAGTCGTATATCCTATGACACATGAATGATGTCAAGCAATCACTTATCAGTTTAGAAAACGAAAGGTGATAAAGAAGATGATTGTCCAATTGCAGCTTCTGTTAAAATGTGCCTGGGGAAACCAGAGAATATTTAAGATTTATACAAAAGAAGTGGGAGACATTCTAACCGCCACTTCTTCTCGTCGCTTCTCATCCGCCGCTTCCTCGTTGCTGTCCTATTCAGGGTAGGATGTAGGATTACTCTTAATTTGAGTTTGTATGGGCGCCAGTGAACTTGGGAGCAATCCACAAATTTGGAACGGGGAAAACAAATGGGGGGGTTATATAGGCGGGCGTTTGGAATTTCGTCTGCTCAGTGGGTAGGACAAGATTCTCTCCCAGGGCGACTTCTGGGTCTTGCTCACACAAGGAGATAGAGAACACTTCAAACACACACTTCAGTCAACACTGTTGCTCTTTATTTGCAGATGTGAACGAGAAGTATCATACAAGACTGTAGCAGTTTTGAATTTGTGTACCGGACTTGGCCGACACCGATTTAACGTCCGGGAGGTCCGAATGTCTCGAAGCTACTCCATTTACTCTCTTTAGACGACTGACCCTTGTTACTCCGTAAGACGACTGACTCCCCGCAGAGGCAGAAGTCTCTACGGTTCCGGGAACGCCCGGTTCCTATCCTCTAAATTTGTACGATTGGCTGAACCTAAAATTTCGGTGTTACTGTCATTTACATTCCGCCAATACCAAAAAATGCATGTAAATTTGTGCCTAAGTACAAGACGGTCCTTCTTACATCTCTCAAATAATTTAAAGTACACTAACGATCGCTCGGTACGCCCTTCCGAAAATTATTGCGACTCGTATCTGTTAAGTCTCAAAATTTCAAACACTCGTACCCCCTAAGTTAAGCATTGAAATTCCTAGAAAACGCAACGGGATACTTCCTGTTCTCTCTACAAGTGACATGCAGCTTCCTTGTCGCTAAGAAAGACCAGATGTCGTTCTTCGCGTCTGCTGGTCCTGGGGTCCATTGTGTTTCATCTTTTGTTAACTGGCAATACAGTTCGTTTACTAGGAGTACATTATAATTAAGAATGTAAATGATCAACATTGCTGAGGTTCCTGCATGGTGCGGTTACAACATTCCTTAACAGTCGAGACAAGTGCTTTCATATAGATAAACGGTCCATCCTCCAGGGGGAGCCGCTACACGTAGGCGGCAGACAACAGGGAGCAGGCCGGCCAAAGACCCCCACAAGTGTCACGCATCACCATGTTCACCATCAACAAAGTTGCTGTATTTTGTAAGTAGAGATCTGTTTGTCACTGCCTGGCTGAATAACCTCAGTAGAGAGGAGAACTGTTACAAGGAGGCAATATTTAATTAAACTGATTGTGTTATTTTGTTGAGTTAATAAGTGTTACCTTTTCTTTGGATTAGAAAAGAAAAGTGTTTCATTATGATTTGGGAGGGGGGATTACCCTAGTGACATATCCTTGAACAGGTACCCTAAATTGCACCAATCCTGGAATCATAACAGTTGGTGGCAGTGTCGTGATTTTCGAACACACTCCGAGAGATTTGGTGTCAGACTAAGTGCTGGGATTAAACGTAGATTACACGAGATTATTATTAAAGGGCATATATTATTCAATAAGTAGAAGGTACAATTGGAATGTTAACGAGAGATTAACGTAATTAATGGAGAATAATAAGGAATCAAATAGACCTCGGAGAAATAAAAATGTGGAGATATGGGAAACTGCTTCTTTGGAGTATACTATCCTGATTGGATTAATTGTGGTATTTGTGATTTGTATTTTTGTGATTTATTTGAGATTAAATATTTGTGATTGGAAGTGTTAATATTTATGAGTATATGTATGGCTTTGTGTTGCTACCCCCGAAGTACGGTTGGAGATACCGAATTTACAGTTCTACTGGTACATGTGTTAAATGTGTCCCACCCAGTGGCTTTAGAAGGATCTAGCAAGTACGCTAGGGAATTAATTGAAAGATTTATTCGGTAGCATAAGAAGCTTAGCCCTGTGTTAGTAGAAGATGCTTATAACTTTTCAAGTGCAGCCGTAGATTCGAGATTAGAAATAACGATTGTAGGCAAGCCCAGTGGATTTCAGGCACCCCCATTTAAAGTTTATAAATATGAGTTATCAGAAGGCTTAAGTGTTATTTTTGAAGTAGAGGTCAGGATTACTAGACGATTTATTAGTCCAGGATATTTGTATGAGGGATTAAACATTGAAAGGACTGACTTTCTTCCGCAGTACTGGAGAGAAAAGGAGAATAGCGTCTGTTGTTGGGTAACAAGTAATACTTGAATAAAATTAGTAGGCATAAAGAGGAATGAAGCGTCGTGTTTCAATTGCGAAGTTGATAAACTATCGTTCGGAAGTAGGTGCTCGATTAGGCAGAGTGAATACATTGGCCCCAGGATTTTGTTATGTGTATATGGCCCTAAGAACATTTGCAGGTGGAGGATGTTTAGAATGTCACATAGATAGGTTTTTAGTAGACAAGTTACCGACAGCCGATTAGGAGGCGGACGTGAGGCAGCCGCCGGAGGATATAGTGACTTTTTGAGACGTATTGCCTTATGGGCTAAAACCACAGTTAGCAGGGGCCCTTTGCTGCGCAGGATTCGGAAATTGTAATTGTTTGGGTCGCCGAGAGTGGGGCCAATTACGTGCATTACGTGGCATTTGGGCACAGGAAGAAATAGATGACGCAATTCACCTGTAACGGTGTAACTAGTGCTCCAGTAAAGGAGGATAATAAGTTTAAGTGGTCGGTAGGAATAAATTGAGGATATTTTAATAGGAAACGTGGAAGATTTAGAAACATAAATATAGAATAATGCGACCGTAGCGAAAGGTTTGTTGGTAACCATTTTAGTAGAGCCTTGGAAGGGAGACCAGAGCAGTGTCTTCGTGCATGAATTTTTTGAAGCAATAGATGAAGCAGCTGAGATGGGCCGGCTGAGTGCTGAAGATAAATTGCGGCTAGTAAGATTGAAATTAAGATGAGTAGCAAAGTCCTTTTACTCCACCCAACAGGGATTAAAGGGCGATGATGTTGAATATGCAGATTTTAAAGCAGCATTTTTGTGCACAGGTTTAATGAAAAGCAGGTAGATCAATACCATTATACAAGATCACAAAACGCTTCTCAGGAGAGAGGTGAGAGTCCCGAAATGTATTTGGATCATCTCCGTAAACTGTGTCAGAAGACGGTCCCGGAAGCAGAAAATCCAGTAGAACAAGCCACTCTGAATAGAGAAGCAGAAGAGCAGTGGCGTAGCATGAATACCGAAAGCAGGGAAGCAACTTTATATACGTGTATATAAATTTTTTCTACATACCCTATAGTTTCTATCTTCTATTTAAAAGAAAACAGCTAATAGTTTAATATGTATTGTATATTTAAGCTAATATATTAAAATAACACATAATTATCAACACAATTTTATAGCCATCAAATGACAGGGTTGTGAACCTGGAATATAATTAATGCTTACTTTATTGTTTATAATTCAGCTCGATTCTTCTGTTTTTCTTGGCAAACAGATCAATAACCTCATCTAGAAAGCTGGGTTTGGACTGCAGTTTGTTTAGGAAGGACTTTTCAATGTTCATCAAAGCCAGTGATGACAACCTATCCTGGTTCTGCGAATTTCTTAAGTAGTTTTTTAATCTCTTCAGAGCTGAAAATGAGCGTTCATCTGCAGCACTTGTCGCTGGTATTGTTAATACTAGCTCACATAATTTGAAGATTTGCGGGAAAACGCATGATAACTGAAGAGCATACATATATTGATGTAAGTCATACACACTATCTTTTGCCATATCTGGGTCCGAAAACATTACTAAAAGTTCACTCTTTAAGGCAACAAAGTCAAAAAATGCACCATAATTTTCTTTTAAACAGGAAAATGCTTTTTCAGGAAATGAGGTTCTATACATGGGAAAGTATCTGGCATCAAGAAGACTCAAGAAGAGGAGCGTAGCGTTCTCCGAAAATCTAACAGAGACATTCTGACACACGACATCAATAATTTCACAGAACAGCCGTTTATAGGAGTTTTTTCTTTCTTCTCCACTCATTGAGTCAATGCGAATTCTTTTGGGTCGAGTTGGGCCATTTGAATCGAAGACATTTTCCATTTCACTCCAAAGGTGGTCAAATCCTCCCCTTAATCTTTGCATGTGATGCTTAAATTCGTCTATTTTGGTATTGCAAAAAGCTATATCAGATCTCTTAGTTTGTAGGATTTTGAAAAGAGCGCCAGAATATGGAAAAATTGAAGAAAATATTTTCAGCATGAAATTGAAATCGAAATCCCTTAGAAGAGAGAGAAGTCCGCGTGCAGAAGAAATTGTTTCTACATCCCATTCTTCTGGTTCCTCTATTATAGACACAAGAAGATTCTCAATTCCTTCTCTGTATTCATGCACAGTTTCAGCAAGTCGGCTATGGTACTGCCATCGAGTAGGTGCGATAGAAGGAAATCTTTTCCTAAGGTGGGAATCCAATGCTTCAGTCCTTTTTGTGGACTTGGCAAAAAAAGTTCTAAAGCCAGAGAGAGTAGCAAAGAAGACCTTAACTTCCTTAATAAAACTAGCAGATTGTGCTAAGACTAAATTTAGTCTATGCGCATAACAATGAACAAAAATGGCGTTTGGGTACTGCTCGCGAATTTTTGCTTGTACTCCTGCATGTTGTGATGCCATAACAGCAGCACCATCATAAGTCTGTGCAATGAGTTTGGGACCACATTCAAAATCATTTAAAATCTCAAGAGCATGGTTAAACAAGGAATTGGCAGAACGGTCAGAGCTCACGTCTGTAAAACGCAGAAACCTTTCTTCAACATTGCCATCAGCTGTCACATATCGAAGAACTGAAGCCAACTGACACTTATTCATCACATCTGAAGTCTCATCAAGAATTAAAGAAACATAATTAGCCTTTGAAATTTCCTTTTTAATTTCCATTGTCATCAATTCAGATACAGAATGTATCAGTTCATTTTGGATGTCAGGAGAAGAACCACGGAAAGCAGTTGAAGACTCTAAATGATTGTGTAAATCAGAATCATAACGTGCCAGCATATTTAAAACCTCAATGTAATTTCCTCTATTAACAGATGCCACGCTTTCATCATGTCCCCGAAATGCTAAACCCTGAGAGCCCAGAAAACAAACTGCTGTAATTAATTGGCCTACAAATTTCCTGTTCTGTTTCACAGCTTCATTGTGTTTTTCAATTGACTGTTTGTATTGGCTGCTTAGAGAAAATTCAATCCTTCTGTTTTTACCAAACAGTGTAATTTCTTTAAGACAAGCAATGTGATTAACTGAATGCCCATGTCGTTTGCCAGATTTGTAAATGTTGTTAATGTCATTGTAACCAGCACTGTTAAACACGTGTTTTTCTTTAGAAAACAAGAGACAAGGCCAACAGAATAATTTGTTTAGTTTATCACACCCACACAACCATGGAATAGCCTCATATAAACTGGTATTGAAATGCCGTGTGCAAGATTTCACTTTTGTATGTAAAGTTAGATTAGGCTTAGGTGCACCTTCTTCTATTATCTTAAGTTTCTCATTATAACTGAGTGAACTGAACGGTGTTTGAAGAAGTTTTTCAATCACACAGTGGTTATCACATGAAAGTGTCATGTTTCTATTTTTAACTTAACAGCAATCACAAAAACACTGGTCATAAAGTTATAATTACGCAAAGCAAAACAAATTCTGTATCGAGAAAAATACAGAATAATAACTAAACTGACTTGTGCATAAATGAGACGCTAACACCTTCTGAAAACTAATACACACGCTTAACTGCCAGGTCACAGACTATTCTACTGCACTCTACTGCGAACTGCAATGCCTTACATCTGGCAACATCGCTGGAAGCACGAAGCTAGTAGCATACCATAACGGATAGCTCACTTACAGACAATATTGACATTGGTCAGCCAGTTAACACAGGGGAGGGTGGAAGCGAAAGACCTGCTGCTTCCGCGCGTGTTGCAATTTGAAGTACCCTGCATTTTTGAAGAAAATAACTGATCTATCCTGATAAATTGTTTATTTAACACATTAAAACTTGCAATATTCTCATTATATGTAATATATGTTCTCAGATTAATTAATATTTTGAAGTATGAAATATTTTTTCGAAATTGAAAAATTGCCAGAAATGTTCTTGGTTGCTTTTCTATAGGGAAGCAATGCTTCCACCACATCCATGTACCCTACGCCCCTGCAGAAGAGAGATTATTAGCCACTTTCATCAGTGGGCTAAGGGGGGTTCCAGGGAAACACGTTATATTACAGATGCCGGGCAGGTTAGAGAGAGCTTTGAATATGGCGATAGTGGCCACAAATGCAGAGACATCCGAATGGGATGATAGAGCTTCCAGACAAAGTGTATTCGCGGTAAGAGTCTACGGTGAAAAATTACAGGAACCCAGTCTTTCGAACTCCCGTGTAAATCCCAAGAGGACAATTACCGGGTTGGCCGTGGATTCACCCCCACGGGTCGTTATTTCCGGGGTAGATGATCATATAGAGGGACTCGCTCCTTCCGGACTGAAAGTCGGACTACTGTAAGGGATGGGGCGGCAACAGGAATGGGAGTCGGACTTTACAGAAGGACTTCTGCAGGAGGGGGCCCGGCACCAGCGTTTGTCCGGGCTGGGAGTCGGACTTCAGCAGGAGAGGGCGCGGCATCGGGACCGAAGAACGATGACAATCGTTACGCGCATTTCGACTTTAATAGGCTTCAGTGCTATAATTGTGGGCTTTATGGGCATTTCCGACGATAGTGTCGAGGGGGACGTGAGGGGTGTCCCGGTTCAAGAAAAAACCACCCAAACGGGATAAGGAAGACGAAATAAACCCCGTCGTCTTACTCGAAAATAGGCCGCCACCAGGACCTGCTCTCATTGTGCCGTCGGCAACTGAGGGGCTGGTGACAGAGTCCTTGCTGACAGTTGAAATAGGGAGAGGGAAATTTGAGTTAGCGGTAGATACCGGTGGCACGGTTTCGTTGATTAAGCCCACCATAAGTAAGGCACCAGTGATAAAGTGTCAATTGCAGGCTGGGGGAGTATCTGGTACAAACTTGACAATATTAGGTGCGCAAGAAGTGAAATTTAGATTAAAGTCTACTACAGGAAGTATGACGTTCATAGATCCATTTGTTGTTTGGCCGTTAGAAATCTGTAGTGCTGGCATTCTTGGCTTGGATTTCTTGCAGCGAGTGGGAACTGAGATTAGTGTAACCGAAAACTTGTTGACCCTCCGAAACCAACGCTTCTCGCTTTCGAGCCAGGTCCTTCACGAATTCGCTCGTGGCCTGATCACCCATGAGCCTGAGAAGGCACTGGATCCGATAGATGGTTGGGAGGAAGGATGAGAGTTCTATCAGTACTGTTGAGCTCGCAGAGGCTGTCTCAGTACCCCAACTTTCTGGGAGAATAGCCTGGGGTCGTGTCGTCAGATGTGGCGACTTGAAGGAATTTAAAGCCACTCGGAATAAAGTAGTAATGATAGATCCTGAGATATGGCTACCAGAAATTTATATAGCGCGGGTAGTAGCTACAATGAGTAATGATGAAAATAAGGAGATCTCTACTGAAGTTCACGGTTCAGCCCGTTGGTCGAAAGTTCCACTGGGCAACAAAGATGCTGAAAAGTTGAACTCTCCCTGTGGAAAATTGGATAATTTAATGACCTCCCAAGAACAAGCCGTATCAGGTGAAAACCAGCCGGAATCGCCATCGAACAGACTACAAGGAGTAGCTGTTGATAGACTACAAGGGGTAGCTATCGGACTATAGGGAAAAGAGAATTTCTTTCCCGTTGGAAACAGATTCGGTTACCATACTGACACAGAAATACAAATGGCAGAGCTTAAGGGCATTAAAGAAGAGCACACTAAGGAAATAAGAATAAGGGAAACAGGAACCAGGGCAATAGGAACCAAGGAATTATGGAAGGGAGGAAGTAAAACTATAGGATACGTATCTATCCAAACTGTTAATCTGTCACTAGAAGAAGTAAAGCTATCTAAGCATATGTCTGTAGGTATAGCCTCGCCTATTGAATCTTGTGTGGGAAGTGAAGTGACTAAAGTACAGGGTGTATTTGAAATAGAGATTATGGAAGCTAGAAATAAGAGGCGGAGTGAGATAATCCTCTGCCTCTATTTAAATGGAAAATTAGGACATCTCTCAGAACAGGATCGGAGCAGATTAGAGCCAATTTTGAGGAAATATTGTCATGTATTCTACCAGGATAGTAGTAGTGCAGTCGGGTGTTCCAGCGCGGTAAACATAAGATAGATACAGGAGATGCGCAACCCATTAGTAAGACTCCATATAGAACTCCACATGCACTGAAACCTGTTGTTGAAGAAAACATTAATGATATGTTTTATTAAGGCATTATTGAACCAAGTATGTCGCCATGGAGCATAGGTATTGTGCTAGTTAAGAAGAAAACTACAGAGGGGTATACTAATTATAGATTTTGAGTTGATTATAGATCATTGAATGCTGTGACAAAACCAGACGCGTACACAAATCCGAATATAACAGATACTCTAGATTCGCTGGGAACTAGCAGGATATTTTCAGTTTTAGATATGGCTTCCGGCTATCACCAGATAGAGGTTCAGAAAGATGATAGAGAGAAAACAGCTTTTTCATGTCATACTTGTCACAATCAGTTTACAAAATTGCATTTAGGGGTAAATAATGGACCAGCTACATACCCGAGGTTTATGGATCTTATTTTAACAGGACTAAAAGGGATAGATTGTTAGAGTATTTAGATGATGTAATTTGTTATTCAGCTACAATGGAAGAGCACGCGGAGAACCTAGAAAGAATATTTCAGAGATTATAGCAAGCGAATTTTATGATAAAGCCCAGTCAATGTACCGTTGCGACAAACACAGTAGAGGATTCGGGGTCAGACCAGTCCCCCGGAAAATACAAGCTGTTAGAAATTAACGAACCTCCCTTACAGCCAAAGTCATGTTGCAACAGACGGTCAGTCAGTCTGCCTGTCTAGGTGCCGAGCCCCAGTAAGTATTTTAAGAACATGAGTTCCAAATGGGGACAACAGTCTTCTAACACAGTCGTAAATAAATCTTGTGAAATTACAAAATGTACGGTATTAAGTTAAATAATATGCTTATAAAGATATTTACACAGTGTCTTATATTAAACACATAAACATTAGAGATTTGCTTATAATATCATATTAAATAAGACAGCAACGGAATACAATGAATGTTTTCAGTTGTAGATGCAATCGCTATAGTCAGCAGTACGATTAAAACGATTGTATTTACAAAAGAAAAATTATGTATTCCGTTCCTGTCTAATTTAATATGGCATTATAAGCAAGAAACACAAATGTTTATGAGTTTAAGTTAAGATATTGTATAAATGTCAATATAAGCATAAAATTTAACTTGATACCGTACATTTTGGTAATATCACAAGATTTCTTTACGGCTGTGTTAAAAGACTGTTGTCCCCATTGTGAAAATCAAGTCATTCAGCAGTACGAATAAAACGATTGCATCTACTTCAAAAATATTTATTGTATTAAGTTCTTGCCTTATTTAATATGATATTATAAGCAAAGAACTCAAATGTTTATGTGATTAAGATAAGACATGATGTAAATATTTATATAAGCATATAAATTAACTTGATACCATATATTTTGTTAATTAGACAAGATTTATATACGGCTGTGGTAAAGACTGTTTTCCCCATCGTGAAACTCATATTCTTAAATACAGAACACTGTCACATATACAAGAAAATATGAACAAACGAAAACAGAGATATTTAGCAGTAGGAATAAATCGATTGCATCTAAAATTAAAAACATTCATTGAATTCCGTTCCTTTCATATTTAATATGACATTATAAGAAAAAACTCAAATGTTTATGTGTTTAAGAAAAGACAATGTATAAATAATTATATAATTATATAATTTAACTTGAAAAAATACATTTTAGTAATTTCACAAGATTTATTTACGCCTGTATTAAAAACTGTTGTCCCCATTGTGAAACTCATGTTTTTAAATGCAGAACACTCAGTCACATAAACAAGGAAATATGAGCAAACGAAAACGATGATATTCAACAGTACGAATAAAACGATTGCATCTACAAATAAAAACGTCCATTGTATTCCCTTTCTGTCATATTTAACATGATTTTTAAGAAAAACTAAAATGCTTAAGTGTTTAAGATAAGATACTCTATAAATAACTATATAAGCAAATATTATAATTGATAACCTACATTTTGGTCATTTCACAAGATTTATTTACGGCTGTGAAACTAATGTTCTCAAAATACTGCCATTCTCAGTCATATATACAAGAAAATATGAGCAAACAAAAACGAATAAAACGAGTGAGCTACAATTAAAAACAGTTTTTTGTATTCAGTTTCTGTTAAATTTAATATGATATTATAAGCATAAAACACAAATGTTTATGTGTTTAAAATAAAATATTCTGTAAATATCTCATTAATCATATATATTAACTTGATATGGTATCTTTTGTTACTTTCTCAAGATTTATTTAAAGCCGTGTTAAAAGACTGTTGTCCCCATGATCGAACACAGGTTCATAAATTACTGACATTCTCAGTCACATATATAAGAAAATGTGTGTAATCCAAAACGAAGATATTCAGCAGTACAAGTATAATAATTGCATTTTCAAATAAAAATATTCATTGTATTAAAATCGTGTCAGATTTAATAAGATATTATAAGCAAAAACACAAATGATTATATGTTTAAGATAAGACATTGTGTAAATATCTAAATAAGCATATAATTTAACTTGATACCCTACATTTGGATTTTTTCACACGATTTTTTTACGGCTGTGTTAATATCTGCTGCACTATCGTGAAACTCATGTTCTTCAAATACTGACATTCTCAGTCACATACACAAGAAAATTAGAACAAACCAACCCGAAGATATTCATCAGTACGAAAAAGGCGATTGCATTTTCAACTAAAAACATATTGTACTCCGTTCCTGTCATATGTAATATGATTTTATAAGCAAGAAACTCAAATGTTTAAATGCTTAAGATAAGACATTGTATAAATATCGATATACTCGTAATCATATAATTTAATTAGATACCGTACATTTTGGTAATTTCAAAAGATTTATTTACGTCTGTGTAAAAGAATGATGTCCCCATTTTGAAACGGATGTTTTTAAATACTGACATTCTCTGCATTTTATTCAAGGAAATATGAGATAACCAATACAACAATATTCATCAGTACGAATAAAACGATTGCATTTACAACTAAACGCTTTAATTGAACTCCGATCCTGTTATTTAATATTATATTATAAGCAAGTAACTCAAAAGTTTATGTGATAAATATCAGATATTGTGTAAATATATATAAGAATATAATTAAATTTGATACCGTACATTTTGTTAATTTTACGATATTTATTAATAACGGCTGCGTTAAAAGACTGCGGTCCCCAATAATGAAACTGATGTTCTTAAAAGACCGACATACTCAGTCACATATACAAGAAAATATCAGCCAAAGAAAACAAAGTTATTCAGCAGTACGAATAAAACGCCTGCATCTACAACTTAAAAAATTCATTGTATTTCGTTCCTGTCAAATTTAATATGATGTTATAAGAAAAAACAAAAATGTTTATGTGTTTAATACAAAATATTCAATGAATATCTCTTTAATCATATGATTAACTTGATATCGTACCTTTTTTAAATTTCACAAGATTTATTAAAGGCTGTGTTAAAACACTGTTGTACCACATGTTCAAACTCATGTTCTTAAAAATACTGACATTCTCAGTCACATATGCAAAACATTTGAGCAAACCAAAAGTACGTTATTCAGCAGCACGAGTAAATATTTCCATCTACAAATGAAATATTGATTGTATTCTGTTCCTGTCATATCTAATATGATATTATAAACAAAAAAAACACAAATATTTATTTGTTTGAGATAAGACATTGTATAAATATCTATACAATCACTCAATTTAACTTTATACCATAAATTTTGCTAACTCCACAAGATTTATTTACGACTGTGTTGAAAGGCTCTGGTACCCAGCGTGAAACTCGTGTTCTTAAAAAGTGACAATCTCTGCGACATATACAAGAAAATAAGAGGAAATGAATACAATGTTATTGTCCAGTATGAATAAAACGAATGCGTCTACAACTAAGTATATTTACTCTATTCCCATCCTGCCTTTTATGTGATATTATAATCCAAAATCTCAAATGTTTATGTGTTTAAGTTAAGACATTGTGTAAATATGTATATCAGCTTATAAATTAGCTTTATACGGTACATTTTGTTAATATCAAAATATTTGTTTACAACTGTGTTAAAAGACGGTTGTCCCCATTGTGAAACTCATGTTCTAAATATACTGTCATTCTCAGTCATATATACTAGAAAATAAGAGCAAACAAAAAAATGTTATTCAGCAGTACGAATAAAACGCTTGCATCTACAAGAAAAATATTCATTCTATTCTTTTCCTGTCAAATTTTATATGATATTATAAGCAGAAACACAAATGTTTTCTTTAAATATATGTAATTCTATAAATATCTCCTTAAATATATATTTAACTTCATATCGAACCTTTTGTTTCCTTCACAAGATTTATTTAAGGCTGTGTTAAAAGACAGTTGTCATCATTTTCAAACTCATGTTTTTAAAATACTGACAATCCAGTCACAGTTATAAGAAAATTTGAGGAAACCAAAAGGATATTATTGAGCAGTACAAATAAATATATCCATTCACAAATGAAACATTCATTATATTACTTCCTGCCATATCAAATATATTATTATAAGCAAAAATCATAAATGTTTATTTGTTTATTAAGGTATGAGATTGTATAAATATTGATATAATCATATAATTTAAATTTTGGTAATTTCACAAGAATTATTTTGGGCTGTGTTAAAAGACGGTTGTACCCATCGTAAAACTCATGTTCTTGTCATTCTCAGTCACATATACAAGGAAATATGAGCAAACAAAAACGAAGTTATTTAGCAGTACGAATAAAATTACTACATTTTCAACAAAAATATACATTGTATTCTTTCCTGTCATATTTAATATGATTTTATGAGCAAAACACTCAAATGTTTATGTGCTCTAGATAAGACAATGTGTAATTGTGTATATAAGCATATAAATTAACTTGATACAGTATATTACTTTAATATCAAAAATTTATTTACGTCTGAAATAAGGGACCATTTTCCCCATCATAAAACTTATGTTCTTAAAATACTGTCATTCCCAGACACATATAGAAGAAAATATGAGCAAACCAAAACGAAGTTTTTCAGGAGTACGAATAAGACGATTGAATTTTCAACTAAAAACATTCATTGTACTCTGTTCCTGTCATATGAAATATGATTTTATAAGCAAAAAAATCAAATGTATAATTGTTTAATTTAAGACATTATAAAAATATTCCTATAAACATAAAATTTTAAAGTGAAACCGTATATTTTTTAATTTTAAAAGTTTTATTTACAGCGGTGATAAAGGACCGATGTCCCGATCGTGAAACTCATGTTCTTAAAGTACTGTCACTGTCAGTCAGTTATACAAGAATATATGAGCAAACCAAAACCATGTTATTCGGCAGTACGAATAAGACGATTGCATTTTCAACTACAAATATTCATTGTATTAAGTTTCTCTCATATAAAATATGATTTTATAAGCAAAATACTAAAATATTTACGTGTTTAAGTTAATTCTAACTCACATATGCACGAAAATATGAGCAAATCATAACGATGTTATTCATTAGTACGAATAAGACAATTAATTTTTCAACTAGAAACATCCATTGTACACAGTTCCTGTCATACGTAATATGATTTTACAAGCATAGCACTCAAATGTTTACGAGTTTCAGTTAAGACATTGTATAAATATCCATATAATCACATATAGTAAACGTTACATCATATATTTTGTACTATTTAAGATTTATTTACGGCTGTGATAAAGGATATATTTTTCCCTTTTGAAAATCATGTTCTTAAAATACTGTCATTCTCAGTCACATATGCAAGGAAATATGAGCAAATAAATCGATGTTATTTAGCAGTACAAATAAGATGATTGCATTTTCAAATAAAAGCATTGAACCGTGCAACGGTTCTTCTCCGTGAAGTTCCTTGGAGTCCCCCCCCCCCCCCCCGAAACGCTGGGATGCGAGCCGTTCCTCCTTCTTTCCACGTAAAGTCTTAGCTGACGTCAGGTCAGCTGACCTTGTTCCCCCCCCTCCTGGACGCAATGCGAGGCTTCCTGCTTACGCAGAACGAATGCGTCGTTCTCTCTTCCCGTTGGCTTCAGCAAGGTAACATCGCTGCTTCCAAATTCAGTTTCGTTTATGTTGAATTGATCTGGTGAAATTCTGTTTCGGCCTGTGCAGTGTCTGAAGGGGGAAGAGTGCCCTCACGACGTGATCAAGGTTGCATCAAGTCGTGAGGTTAAACTTGTGTTTGTAATTCTGGAAACGCCAGTAAGTGACTTATTGTTGTAGTTGGTTTCCTTTTCATTACGACGCCATGTGGCGTAAGTTAATTAATTTGGTTAGAGTTGAGTTGGCTTAATAGCCGATCGCCCCTCAGGCGTGCAAGTTAACCTGTGTATATTTCTTTGTGCCCTTAAGGCTTGCCGAAGTACAGGCTTGTGTGTCGTTAAGGCTTGCCGAAGTGCAGGTTTTTTCCTAGGGAAGTTGAAAGATGCCACGAGGCGTGCCAATACTTGAGTCTGTGCGGCTAGGCACAGAGTAGTTCTGCGTATATTTTCTTGTGCCCTTAAGGCTTGCCGAAGTACAGGCTTGTGTGTCCTTAAGGCTTGCCGGTGTGCAGGTTTTTTCCTCTAGGGAAGTTGAAAGATGCCATGAGGCGTACCCATACTTGAGTCTGTGCGGCTAGGCACAGAGTAGTTCTGCATCAACTGTTGATTATGTTTTGACCAGTGCCTGCCCATCAGGCAGAGTACACCTGTATACTTATGTTATCAATATATACATTTATCTATATGTTTGGAAACGCCAGTTGTATTTGTGTATACTTGGGTTGTGTGTTCCCTATTAGTTCGGACTAGCAGATCCGTCCAGCTTGGCTCATAGTGCCGACAGTGGTTTTCCTCTCCCGAGATCCCCTACTCGACCTTGGGGAGGCATAGTACATCACGTACAAGCAAGTCGTTCTTATGAGCCTGTCCCTTACCCATATTGAGCAGGAGTTCACGGGTCTAAGTGGGTAGGAGAACTGGGTTCGTGACCCACAAGGGTCAAGGGACACGGCTCAGTATTCATTGTACTGTGTTTCTGTCATATGTAATATGATCTTATAAACAGAAAATTAAATGTTTATATATTCAAGTTCAGATATTGTATAAATATACATATAATCAAATAATTTTAAAGTGACAACGTGCATTTTGGTAATTTTACAAGATTTATTTACGGCTGTGATAAAGGACCGATGTCCCTATCGTGAAACTCATGTTCTTAAAATACTAGCGTTCTCAGTCCCGTATACACAAATTGGTGAGCAAAACAATACGATGTTATTCAGCAGTGCGAATGAAACGATTGCATTTTCAACTAAAACACACATTGTACTCGGTTCCTGTCATATGTAGTATGATTTCATAAGCAAGAAAGTCAAATGTTCACGTGTTTAAGATAAGACATTGTATAAATGTCTATATAATTTAACTTGACACCGTACATTTCATTAATTTCACAAGATTTATTTACGGCTATGATAAAGGACCGATGTCCCCATTCTGAAACACATGTTCTTTAAATACTAGCATTCTCAGTCCCATATGCACAAATCGGTGAGCAAAACAAAACGATGTTATTCAGCAGTGCGAATAAGACGATTGAATTTTCATCTAGAAAAATTCATTTTACTCCGTTCCTATCAAACGTAGTATGATTATATAAGCTAAGAACTCGAAAGTTTACGAGTTTAATTTAAGACGTTGTATAAATATCCATTTAATCATATATTGTTAACGTTACACCATATATTTGGTAATTTTTAAGATTTATTTAAGGCTGTGATAAAGTACCGATTTCTCCCTTGTGAAAATAATGTTCTGAAAATGCTGTCATTCTCAGTCCTATATACAAGGAAATATGAGCAAATAAAACGATGTTATTTAGCAGTACAAAAAAGACGATTTCATTTCCAACTAAAAGCATTCAATGTACTCCGTTCCTGTCATATGTAATATGATTTTATAAATAAAAGCTCAAATGTTAACGTGTTTAAGTTCAGACATTGTATACATATCCATATAATCAAATGATTTTAAAGTGACACCGTACATTTTGGTAATTTTACAAGATTTATTTACGGCTGTGATAAAGGACCGATGTCCCCATCGTGAAACTCATATTCTTAAAATACTGTCATTCTCATACAAGAAAATATGAACAAACCAAAACGATGTTATTCAGTCGTACGAATAAGACGATTGCATTTTCAACTAAAAACATTCATTGTATTCAGTTCCTGTCATATGTAATATGATTTTAAAGCAAAATATTTAAATGTGTATGTGTTAAGTTAAGACATTATATATATAAAATCATAAAATTTTAACATGATAAAATATATTTTGTTAATTTTACTAGATTTATTTATGGCTGCGATAATGGACTGATGTCCCCATCGTGAAATCCATGTTGTTAAAATACTCTCATTCACAGTCACATATTCAAGGAAATAGGACAAACCAAAACGATGTACCAGTAGTTCAGAAATACGAATAAGATGATGGCATTTTCAAATAAAAATATATATTATTCTCCGTTCCTGTCATATGTAATATGATATTATAAGCAAAAAACTCAATTTTTACGTGTTTAAAATAAGACATTATATATATGCATATAAAGTAAATTGAGACGGTACATTTTGGTAATTTCACAAGATTTATTTACCGCTGTGATAAAGAAAAATTTCTCATTCGTGAAACTCATGTTCTTAAAATATTGTCATTCTCAGTCACATATACAAGAAGATATGACCAAACAATAATGATGCTATTCAGCAGTACCAATAAAACGATTGCGTTTTCAATTAAAATCATTCATTGTACTCAGTTCCTGTCATAGGTAATATGATTTTATAAGCAAAGGATACAATAGTTTTCGTGTTTAATATAAGTCATTGTATAAATATTGTGACATGTTGACCCTCCCACCCCTCAGCGGTAACGTAACGCTCGCGGTAATAGGCGAGTAATCACCCCGCAATGCGCAACGCGCGGTGACGTCACGAGCGGAGCCGAAGAGAGCCGAGCGGAGCCGAAGATAGCCGAGCCCCGTAACCTGGCAACTACGCAATGCTAATCAACAGCGGTGACGTCACGCTAGCAACGGCGTCCTATGCTATCCGCCACGTCACACTAGCAACAGCGCAAGGCTATATAAGCGGACCCACAGCAGTGTGATGAGGAGTTGAAACATAGCAGCCTGCGAGTGTGCGATAACTAAGAAGTCAGCGAGCGGAAGACTTATTGTGTGCTTTCCAGAAATAGTGATTGCTGTAGTACAGTTATACTCGGAGTGTGTATTTCAGGGAGACTTGTATAGCTCCC
>NW_019736419.1:288105-303400 GCF_002891405.2 Cryptotermes secundus
AGTTGAAACATAGCAGCCTGCGAGTGTGCGATAACTAAGAAGTCAGCGAGCGGAAGACTTATTGTGTGCTTTCCAGAAATAGTGATTGCTGTAGTACAGTTATACTCGGAGTGTGTATTTCAGGGAGACTTGTATAGCTCCCGCGTCATCAGTACGTGAAGACAAGTAAAGATTGTGTTAGGAGATTTTGTTGTAGGGTTTGTAAACTGTGGAAACCCGTAATATTGTGATCATTAATTATAGCCGTTAGTTGTAGATTGTTCAATAAACCAGTTAACGATCTCTACGGCGTATTCAGTAACGTAAACACGTTACAATATCTATATAAATGCATATAATTTAACTTGACACCGTACATTTTGGTAATTTCACAAGATTTCTTATCGGCTGTGATAAAGGACAGATTATCCCATCCTGCAAATCATGTTCTTAAAATGCTGTCATTCTCAACCACATATACAAGAAGATATGAGCAAACCGAAACAATGTTATTCAGCAGTAGGAATAATCGATTGAATTTTCAACTAAAAACTTTCATTGTACTCAGTTTCTGCCATATGTAATATGATTTTATAAGCAAAATCTCAATTGTTTACATGTTTAAGATAAAACATTGTATAAATATCTATAAATATTCATATAATTTTACTTGACACGGTACATTTTGATAATTTCAGAAGATTATTTACGGCTGTGATAAGATGTCCCCATTGTGAAACTCATGTTGTTAAAATACTGTCATTATCAGTCTCATATACAAGTATATATGAGCAAACCAAAACGATGCTATTCAGCAGTAGGAGCAGAACGATTGCATTTTCAACTAAAAACATTGATTGTACTCCGTTCCTGTCATATGTAATATGATTTTATAAGCAAAATACTCAATTTTTACGTGTTTAAGATAAGCCATTACATATATATGAATATAATTTCAATTGATACCGTACATTTTGGTAATTTCACAAGATTTATTTACCGCTGTGATAAAGAACAATGTCTCATTCGTGAATCTCATGTTATAAAAATGCTGTCCTTCTCAATCACATATACAAGAAAATATGAGGCAAACCAAAACAATGTTATTCAGCAGTAGGAATAATCCATTGCATCTTCAACTAGGAACTTTCATTGTACTCCGTTTCTTTCAAATGTAATATGATTTTATAAGCAAAAAACTCAATTTTTACATGTTTAATATAAGACATTGTATAAATATATGCATATAATTTAACTTGACACCGTACATTTTGGTAATTTCACAATATTAATTTACGGCTGTGATAAAGGACTGATATCCCCATCGTGAAACTCATGTTCTTAAAATACTGTCATTCTCAGTCACATATACAAGAAGATATGAGCAAACAAACGATGCCATTCAGCAGTACGAACAGAGCGATTGCATTTTCAACTAAAAACATTCATTGTACTCCGTTCCTGTCATATGTAATATGATATTATATGCAAAATCTCAATTGTTTAAATGTTTAAGATAAAACATTGTATAAATATCTATCTATCTATCTATCTATCTATCTATCTATCTATCTATCTATCTATCTATCTATCTATCTATCTATATAATTGTAGCGTGTTGTAAGTGTCACGCTACTAGTAAGTTTACGCCCTGGTTGATATAGCGAATTTATTCCACTCACTCACCTTACACACCTGACAATCATTAGCTCTTGCAGTGTTACAATTACTGCTTACAATATCTCGGTAATACGGGACTGTCTTCTTTAGCGGTTGGATCCAGACTAACTGTGCGAATGCATTGAACCCCGTTTTATAACCTCGGTCGCTGCTATGCAACGAACCCTCTGTTATAACTGTGGAGACTCCTGTTAGAACTACAATAGAGCGATTGTTGTTTNCTCTTCAGTGCTGCCCGCCCCGAGCACTCCCGTAGCCGAGAATTTGTCGATCTTGTTGTTTTACATTCATTCCTCACTTCCATTCTCCATTCATCCTTGTTGGGGAGGCCGGTACTTCTACGTTACCGGTTCCTCCCATAAGGGCCGATTTTTCTTTTTCCGTTTTGGAGGGCGTCGACCCCTCCACAGTGTCCAGTGTCTCGTTTTCGGTAAATTGCTGGAAAGTGCCACTGCTAACTTCACAATTTTTAACCCGAGGACCTTCCTCAGCGTCCGGCTGGCTGTCCTCTCGTTTTTTGGATGCAACCGCTGTCTTGTGTATGCATTTTTTACTCTAATGTTGCCCTCCGGTTCCACCTGAAGTTGTCGCCATTTAGGGGCTCCCCTTGCAACGTTGTTCCAAGCTGGGTTGATCCCCATGATGTGTCCCCTTCGTCGTGCTACTTTTGTACGGAGGGACATCCTGACGGGAGCGGTGACATATTTCTTCTGGTGCCCATCTTGAATTTGGGTGCGTTCTTTCCTTAAAGAATCTATACAGCGTCGTGCCACTGCTGCACGGCGGGGCATCTTCTTGTAGGCTTCCATTTTCCGTGCCAGTCCCACACGGCGTGTTGTCCTTCTGTGTGTGACGGCCAATTTCTTCGGGGGTCTACGATTTTCCCGCGGCAAATCCTTCGGTTTCTGGCGGCGGCACTCCGCGGCCAGTTTTCGGTCCCTACGCCGTTTCCTCGGCTCTCCGACCGGTATTATCGTGGCGTCTACTACGGGGACCACTCGATGCTCCACTACGGACCGCATCATTTCTGAATGGAGTTCAATCTTCTTTGCATTTGTCTCCATTGCTTCTTGGCAAGCCATCGTCTCCGTGTGGCTGTCGCTCCCCAACTTGTCTGTCATGGCGGCCTTTTCCGTCGCCATAATTTCATATTGGCCTGTCTGTCATCCTCTAGTTTGGCCAGAAGTTGTTTGTGGCCGGTTCTCCTCTCTTCCCCCCAGGCTTTCCAATCGGCCATCATTTGTGCATGTCTGGCTTCCGCCTTTTCTTCGCCAGCTCTCATTTCCTTCAGCAGAACTTCCGTCATCTGCAGCATCTCCATTGTGTAGTAGTGTAGTAGTGAAATTCTCGATGCACAATAATTTGTCTGTGGCGTGTTTAAGTTCGAAACGACTTCTGACACCAATGTAGCGTGTTGTGTGTGTCACGCTACAAATAAGTTTACGCCCTGGTTGATATAGCGAATTTATTCCACTCACTCACCTTACACACCTTACAATCATTAGCTCTTGCAGTGTTACAATTACTGCTTACAATATCTCGGTAATACTGGGCTGTCTTCTTTAGCGGTTGGATCCAGACTAACTGTGCGAATGCATTCAACCCCATTTTATAACCTCGGTCGCTGCTATGCAACGAACCCTCTGTTATAACCATGGAGACTCCTGTTAGAACTACAATAGAGCGATTGTTGTTTCCTATGCAACGGTCTGTTCTAGCGTTTCCATAGAAGTGACTCTTCTGGATTCCAGACACGTTACAATATATATATACAGAGTGTCCCAGGAGGAATGACCAAACTTCGGGAGGGTGTTCCTTATGTTAAAGTATGCCGACATAACCCAAAACACCTATGTCCAAAGTTGAACGGTTACGGAGATATTGGCCCGAGAAAAGTGTGGTCTTCTAGCGGGTCCACGCACTCTACCTATCAGCTGAGACTCTTATCTGTTTGTCCTTGAGTGTCGTGATTCATAGTTGCCGTAATCTCATGCGCTACTTACAGAGGCTACAGATTACGTTGCGGCGGGGTCGTGAATGGGTGGTAAATTAGTTGTGTGATGAGTTGCTGAAATATGCCTCTTGTGTTTTCACACGTGGAATATTGTGATATGCATTTTGTGTGTGGATTTTGCGGTGGCAATGCACGTGCTGCTGTTGAAGAATACCAAAGGCGTTTTCCCGATCGAAGGATTCCATCTCGAAGTGTATTTACGCGAATTCACCAGACATTGCGTGATACTGGTTCTCTAGCCAGTGTCTCTGTACACTCTGAAAGAGAGGATGTACGAATGATAGACACAAGAGATCACATTGTAAAAAGCTCATTCCGAACTGTTAAGCGTCATTTTATTCAGTGATGAGGCGTCTTTTACCCTGGATGATTTAAATAATTTACGAAATGTGCATACATGAGATAATGGAAACGAAATCCAAAAAGAGATTTTCTGTGAATGTACGTATAATACAGTTATGTGGTCGTCTTATAGCGCAGCCATATTACGTCATCGCTCGCCAGTCACGTGTCATGTATAGTGCTTGGAAACCCTAAGGACAATTATGACATGGCGAGCGAGTATTTCGTACTTCAATTTTATGGCTTTCCGTCACTCACAAGTTAGTTTGATGTTACGTACATTATTAACATTACAGAATCCACATATTCCTGCCAGTTTTAATATGTATTTGGTAATCAACAAGTGTGTAACACCGGTCAAAGTTTGACACTTCTCTGGCCATTATCTCCGTAATCGTTCAACTTTGAACATAGGTGTTTTGGGTTATATCGGCATAGTTTAACATAAGGAACACCCTCCCGAAGTTTGGTCCATTCCTCCTGTGACACCCTGTATATATATATATATATAGTTTACTTGAACCCTACATTTTGGTAATTTCACAAGATTTATTTACGACTGTGATAAAGGACCGATGTCCCCATTGTGAAACTCATGTTCTTAAAATACTGTCATTCTCAGTCACATATACAAGAAGATATAAGCAAACGATTACAATGCTATTAAGCAATACGAATAAAACGATTGCATTTTCAACTAAAAACATATTGTACTCCGTTTCTTTCATATGTAATTATGATTTTATAAGCAAAAACCTAATTGTTTATGTGTTTAAGACAAAACGTCGTATAAATATCTATATATATGCATATACGTGTAGTTTACTTGAAACCGTACATTTTGGTAATTTCACAAGATTTATTTACGGCTGTGATAAAGGACCGATGTCCCCATTGTGAAACTCATGTTCTTAAAATACTGTCATTTTCAGTCACATATACAAGAAGATATGAACAAACCATTACGATGCTATTCAGCAGTACGAATAAAACGATTGCATTCTCAACTAGAAACATTCATTTTACTCCGTTCCTGTCATATGTAATATGATTTTGTAAGCAAAAATCTCAATTGTTTACGTGTTTTAGTTAAGACATTGTATAAATATCTCTCTATATATGCATGTAATTTAACTTGACACCGCACACTTTGGTAAATTCACAAATTTGTTTACGGCTGTCATAAAGAACCGATGTCCCATCGTGAAACTCATGATCTTAAAATACTGTCATTCTCAGTCACATATACAAGAAGTTATGAGCAAACAAAAGGATGTTATTCAGCAGTACGTATAATACGATTGCATTTTCAACTAAAAAATTCATTGTACTCCGTTCCTGTCATATGTAATATGGTTTCATAAGCAAAATCCTCAATTGTTTTCGTGTTTAAGATAAGACATTGTTTAAATATTGTAACGTGCTGACATGTCAGCAACATATCACCATATGAACAGAAGACACGAAAACTGTGGCAAGAAACCAGGGTTCCAGCTTGTAAAACGGCAGTCAACTGGGTCACCAAATCAATCAGGAGAATGACCCGTAGAAAGGCACTTGAACGGTGGGAAACAAAAATAGGTAACGCTGAAGACACACCTCAGAGTATATGGCCCATTGCGAAATGTCTCCTTAAGAGAGACGGACAAAGGCACGAACTTCTCTTCATGGTTCTTCTGGCCTTAAATTTTATCCTTCCGAAAAAGCCAACGAAATTGCCGACTCTTTGGAAATTCAGTTCACGCCACATGACCTGTGCGACGAAAAGCATGAACAGCGGGTGGAGGCTAGAGTTCAAACTCTGCTGGAAACCGTAGACGAGAATCCCCCTCAAAGGATCAGACCATGTGATGTACAGAAATTAATAAAATTTCTGAAACAAAAAAGGCCTATGAAATTGACGTCATCCCAAATGAGACCTGGTGTGAGGGCTGGAATATAAAAATTAATGAAGATAAGACTCGGGGGGGGGTCTAATTCTCTCGTGGGTATCGACCGCCTGAATTTTGTCTTACACCTAATGGACGAAATATTCCATTTGTAAATAGTGCAAAATATCTTGGTGTAATCTTCGATAAGAGAGTGACATGGAGATTACACATAGAAATGATCGAAACCAAGGCCTTAAGAACATTCATTAGAGTATATTCCCTATTCAAAAGTGAGCGATTGAGCGCTAACATTAAAATGACCCCCCACAAAGCTCTTATTAGATCCGTAATGACTTATGCTAGTCCCGCCTGGGAGTTTGCGGCAGACACCCATCCAATGAAATTGCAGCGCCTGCAAAAGTAGGTTCTCCGCACCATTGGCAATTTTCCAAGGCGCACACCGGTCCGCGATTTGCACATGGCATTCAAAATTCCATACGTACATGACTTTATAACAAAATTATGCAGGCAACAAGCAGACGTCAAACAAAATCATGAGAAAGAGAATGTTCGCAACATAGGACAAGGCTAAGTCCGCCACAGAAAGTATAAGAGGCTTAAACTTGGCGGCGGTCAGGCATACGACCGTTCAAGTGTCTAGACTGCCGTGGTAGCGAATACTACTGGAAATAGGGCGTAATCTGCTGTACTGAGCCTAGACTGACAAGAGGCCTTGTATATGATATACATACTAGATATTAAGATTCAATTGTAAATAAGTGTACATAGTGACAATAGACTGTCGACTATGACTGACAAATGACAGACCCGACCTTTCGTCAGAGAGGGCGCCCCACATGGACAGGACTATAACTTTCACTTAAATTAATAGCTTTTCATGAACCCCAGCCGGGGCTCGACACCAAGACAGACAACCTGACCATCAGTTGCAACATGACCTTGACTTTTGAATGTGATATTCGATCAGAGGTTATATATATATTATTTATTATTATTATTATTAGAGGGGGTGGGTTTCCCCATGCACTTAGACCAGTTATTTGTCCATTGCGCGTCCCCCTTTAATTTCTACTGTCGCCATGCCCTACCGGTACTGGTGCGTGCTATCAGCCCCGTTGAGCCAACGATATAGGCCCTTGGTACCTGATATTTCCCCCTTCTACCAGAGGCATTGAAAACTACTTGGGCGGGAAAAGTGTTGCCTAATTTTGCCCAGAGGTCTCCTAGAGAAATGAGGATCTTTTACGTGCCGTAAGTCTACGACACAGGACCCACGGCTTAAAGTCCCTCCCGGAGGACTTGTTCCCTGATTTTTTCCGCCCTTAAAAATTCCACGACCTCTGCCGGGTTTGAACCCGCGTACCTTGAGTCATGAGGTGGGAACGTTACCCCTAGACTACTGAGGCCGCTTATATATTGTGACATGTTGCGCAATGGAGCACACCCCCTCCCACCCCAGCGGTACGTGGCGGCATCGGAACGCTGTCGTTACTATGGTAATAGTCCCATATATATATGTATAAGTTCTGGCGTTAGATCAGATCAGGAGTTATTCAATTGGGGTTTCAAGTCAAAACAGCAGAGGAGTGTAAGTTCTAGAGAGCAGTCTCGTGTTTGCTTGACAGATGAGGGGAGTTAAACGGTGGTGTACTTCGTAGCTTTTGCCTACTGATTAAGATATTTAAGTCATTGAGGCAGTGATCACATCCGAAGGAGTTAGAATTGAATTGTGATCACTCGCTTACCGAAGGTGTTTTTGAGCTGTCTCGGGTGATCATAGGGTTGGAGTGTGTTTGTCTGCAGCTTACCTGGGTGACTATTCTGCTACTAGTGTTTATTAGTTATTCAGCCGGTCTGTGTGGGTCGAGTGACTTAAAGGTTGTGTTCACTTCCTCGTGCATCAGCCGTAGTTAGGATAGTGCGCAGAAACTATACAGTGACTGGCGTGGCTAGTGCATTGGAGGTGGGGCCGTCCCGTCTGCAACGGACTATCAACCTGACGGAATGACGGAGCCGACCTTGTATGAAACGCGGTGGAAGGCAATCGTGGCTTCCTTTGAGAAGAACCACGAAATCTTAACAACTAGCAATCCTGACTGCCAGGAAGAAATCGAATTACTGGGCGAAGGCTTGCAAATAATAGGGCAGCTTATCCACACATCGCCCTCCATAAATGGAAACGGCGCAGTATGGAATAAACTTATAACTAAATCCAAGGCCGAGAGAACAGTGCTCTGTAAGCACCTCGATGGCAAGGCGCTCTTTACAGCCATGCTGCGCCTCTATGCTGCCATCCGCAGGGAGATGCGAGAGTCTCTCCTGCTGGAACAAAAAGAAGAATCAGCCGAGGAATTTCGTGAGCAAAGAAGACGTAAGCGAAAAACCTCAGAAGAACAGAAGAGAAAGCCGAAGCCGTCACCTAGCCCGAGGGACCCTAGGGTAAATCCCAGGTTGAAGTAATAACAAGAAACTTTTTTGAGCCCCTGAGGACAACATAAATGGATGTCGCGAAGGAGACAACCGACAAGGAACAGCTGCAGTCATCTTGCAGCAGGTGTGGTAGGCCTCCTCCCATTGTACTAATCTCTGCAACTAACCTGATACAGTTGCAGAAGAGTATCAAAGGCATTGTCAATGGCAATTTTGAGTTCCGCAACACCAGGAGTGGGACCAGAATTGTCACAAGAAAATGGCGGCCATCAAGAAATTCCTGGAGGGTAACAATCTTGCATACTTTTCCTATTACCCCCATACAGTTTATTTGCACCAATTTCTTTAGTATTGGTATAGTCTGTTCACTGAACTTGCTGCTTACCTTCTCAACTTACTGACTGCAGTGAAGGTGACATTAAGAAAAACACTACTGTAATGAAAGAATTCTAAGAATCTTTCTAGAATTACCTGATTCATATAGTATTTTATTGCAAAATATTTCAAGTTTTCAGGTAATATTTTCTAATGTTCTTGCCTTTCTTTTCATAGTTTCAGTTATTGTACCTACACCAGTTACTCAGTCTTCCTCTGATACAGTTTTCACATTCATGATCTGTGCAGCCTGTGGCCCTTCTGTCATCTCTGTAACATCCAACATACAGATCCATGCACAGCACCGCTTTCTCATGGGCTATTCTGTAACCCATGTAACCAAAACCTCTCTCTCCTTCAAGTGCTTTTATTATCCAAAATAATTTTGCTCTTAGACGTTCTTTTCTCTAAATGTAATTGTTATTTCCATAGTCAACAAACATTTTCATACTGTATTGATTATGTTATGTACTGCCTCTATTTGGGCTACTTTTCTTCCTTAAGGAAAGATGCAGGTTTGTATTGTTTTATTATTTATTTAAACTGCAAATGGGTTTTGCCCAGTGGCAGTGGTACTACAATAAATTCTTTTTTGAATACATACCTGCAGATTTTTTATTCATGTTTCCCTAAAATAAAAGTCTATGAAAGAAAGTCAACTAATCAATGGATAACAAAAGGCATAATAAATTCTTGCAAAAGGAAAAAGGAGCTATACTTGTTAATGAGGTCTAATAATGATGAGAAACTGAGAAATTACTATCTAAGGTATAGTAAGATCTTATCAAAAATAATAAAAGCTGCCAAAAAGTTGAACTACAATAATAAAATTATCTATGCTCACAATAAGATTAAAGCAACATGGAATGTTATAAAAAGTGATATGGGAGTAAATAACAACAAAACTGATAAACGAGATATAGACACAAATTGTGAAGAAGTTTCCATAAAAATTAATGCTGAGAATTTCAACGATCACTTTTTAAAAATTGCTGAAAGTATCTCTGGTAAAATTAAGAGTAATAATAGTTTAAATACTAATAGCACTACTTACTCTCCATTCAACTTATTGCAGATTCTAAATTTTCAGTATGATAACATTATATTTCACAATACTTCTACAGGCGAAATTGAAGAAATTATAAAAAATCTTCCTTGGAAAAACAGTTGTGGTTACGATGAAATATCCATAAAATTATTGAAAATTAGTGCACCCTTTATTAGCTCTCCATTATGTTGTATTATAAATAAGTCATTATCTACAGGTGTTTTTCCAAGTAGACTGAAATATTCGATTGTTACCCCTATATACAAGAAAGGTGATAAAAATAATGTATCAAATTTTAGACCAATTTCTCTATTACCATCTTTCTCTAAGATTTTCGAAAAAGTTATATATAAGAGAATAATGGCTCACCTTATTACAAATAATATCCTTTCAAATTGTCAGTTTGGATTTAGGAAGAACACATCAACTATAAATGCAACCTACAAATTAACAAATGATATACTGATGGCCTTAAATAATAAAAGGAAAAGTGGTGGTATATTTTTTGACTTGGAGAAGGCTTTTGATTGTGTGGACCATGGTATATTATTGGTTAAAATGAAATATTATGGTGTAAGCGGTGTGATGTATTCTCTAATTGAGTCATATTTAGAAAATAGATACCAAAGAGTAAAATTTAACAATAAGTTATCAAATTGGGGAAAAATTGATAAAGGAGTTCCTCAAGGATCGATTTTGGGTCCGCTATTGTTTTTGATTTATGTAAATGACTTACCCTCCTTTATACAGTGTTCTGTCCCATCACATACATCAGTTGTGCTATTTGCCGATGATACAAGTGTAATAGTAAATGAATTAAATTTTATGCAGCTGGAAAAAAAACTTACTACGGTGTTTAGATCGATGAATGAATGGTTTAATTCAAATATGCTTTCATTAAATTTAGGCAAGACTTGCTGTGTAAATTTCTCAGCTAAACATAATTTTACCAAAAAATTAAATATTGAATATGGAAACAAAATTTTATTAGAGTCAAATGAGGTAAAATTCTTGGGTATGACACTGGATAACACAATATCTTGGAAAAAGCATATAGATTCAATTATAGGTAAATTAAATAAAGCCTGTTACATAATTAGGAAAACCAAACAGTATTTAAATATTGATGCCCTTAAAATGGTGTATTACGCCTTTTTCCACTCAGTGATGTCTTACGGTTTGATTTTTTGGGGAAATAGAACTCTCAGTATGTGCGTTTTTAAATTGCAGAAGAGAGCTGTTCGAATAATGGTGGGAGCTGGAAACAGAGATTCATGTAAAAAAATCTTTAGACAATTGAAAATATTACCACTGCCCTCTCAATATATATATTCTTTGATGATGTTTGTAGTTAATAATATGGATTTATTTGCAGAAAATTCAGATATATATACAACTGTAACAAGAAATAGTTCAAATTTGCATCTCCCCTCGTCAAATCTAACAGCATTTCAGAAAGGTCCACAGTATTTTGGAATCAAAATTTATAATAGTCTTCCACGCAAAATAAAACAGTTATCCAAAAACAAAAATCGATTCAAGAAAGCACTATTACAATTTCTCCATTTACATTCATTTTATGGTATTGATGAATTTTTTGATTACACGGTTAAGAAGATTGATAATTGATTTTATTGGGATTAAATACTTAATTAATGAAAAGTTAAATTACAAGTTTTATAATTTTAAAATTATGTTTACATAAATATTTTAACATGTATTATATTTTTTGTAATTATTATATTTAATTGTTATATTGGACTATTGTCTATATCCTGAGTCTTACGACCTTGTAAAGGATTTTTGACATGTAAATAAATGAAATGAAATGAGAAAAATAAGACACAACACACAAAATAACACACCACACTCAAACAAAATACAGCATACAAAACTACACAGACAACAAAGAACACTACCACACAGTGATTACAATGAAATTACACTTACTACTGTAATAAATACAGTTACAACTACAATTATATAAATTAATATTAGTAAAAGAATAAGTACACTGTACACTAAACTGTAATAGTACTGGGATGTGTAACGTCATGTTCTGATGCGCCCACATTTCGCCATGACTTTCCATTTATCCCACTTCACTGCCTTTTTGGATAATTTCCCCTATAACTTCACTTGGCCTTATTTATTGGTTTCCTAACCCTTTTCCTAAAATTTCAGTAAATAATGTGGTGTATAGACCCATTATTAGTTGGTGACTCTGGAAAATGTTATTGCTATGTAACGTCCGCAACAATAGAACAACAGGGTCATGCAACCCAGTTTCTAAGCAACAGCTTGGTAAACATGTTCCTGAGAAAACAAACCTGCCCACAGAAACAGATGAGTGGTGTTTTGGAGTGGTAAAATAAGGCAAAATATGATGCTTAAGCCTGCATTGACAGACATTCTATGTATAACCTGCATAAATTCCATTCAATGTAGTAAATTGGAAAAGTGCATGGTGTCCACGAAGTAAAAGTGGCCCTACCTGGACAATGTGAGTGAGGGTAAAATTGTGCAAAATTTCGGAGCGACAGTTGTGGCGCCTACTCAGACACACTGACACCTCCTCTTATTGAACAGAGCGTATTTCCAAACAAATTAATAGTCTTGGAATTAACAACATTTTGGTTATGTGTACCAATGGCACCTCCTATCCAATTGGTATCTTGGACTTTTCCGAAATGGTAAAGGAGATGGGCATGAAGCTGACCACTCATCTCCATCTAGTGCCGAAGCGAAGAATGGTTGGGCTATACATCCAGTCGCCCATGTTTTCCTGGCATAATGCTTGGACTACTTTACCATCACCCTTAACTTACTTGAAAGGTGAATGCCATCAGGCCCCACGGTGTTGAGGAGGAAGAACCGTGCTTCTGTGGCCTGTCTTGGCCATGTTAGCTATGAAGACACAGCGTTCAAACAGCTGAAACACAGTGACCATTAAATGGACACAACTTGCGCATCCTTCTGTTGCTACAGTTTATAATATCCGTGCTAAAAGCATATGTGAGCTAATTTATATAAATGTGGGACCCCGGCAAGTCTGGTTGGCATATTGTAGAGCCCTCTACCGAACACACAGGCTTAGGACTACTATACTGTGCTGACATTATCTCAATATTCCATTAAGCCCATATATTCAAAATTACCAACATACAGCATGATGACATACAGATACATATATACGACACATGTGACACAGCCAGGCTTCCTCATCCACTTCAACAATGAACATAGCATACATGAAACAATTTATCCAGTTTAGTTTAGTATCCAGGAAGTGTTCCATTCGATTATCTGGGGGGGGGGGCAACCAGATATACTGACTGATCCTTTCCAAGTTATTCTTTAGTTGCTGCAGAGTAAAATGTAACAGCTGCCTGTTTCAAATCGTTCCAAGTTCACCACTTATCAAGCATTATTCCAACCAATGCTACATAGCCTAAAATTCTAAGACCTTTGTAAAATAAACCCTAAATAACACACGCTCACAAGAACACACACACACTTGTAGGATATGTGCAGATTCTAAAGGTTTCTTGAATCACTGGATTTTTGGACTTTGTCCATTGTCCTGCTATAAAAAGGTCTTTCTAATGGACCCAGCAGAGTAGTTGTGCCCCCCCCTTCAAGAGAGGACCGAAACAGACCCAAGTTCCTGAAATGGTACATTCTCTTGTTTCTTGAACACCAGACAATGAACACAATCAAAAAATCTAGCAAGTGATTCTGAGTGATATACAATACCAATTTTAAATTCTGAATTTTGGTGAATGAAGCATAAGTCAGAAACATTTTTTCTTCTCCTTCGGTTAAGGTACAGGCTTCTGTCACGTTCAGAATCTCACTGTCATTCTGCCCATATGCTTTCTCAGTCACGTTTCTTATTCCCCGGGGTCTGTACCGTTATTTGTCTCTTCATCCATCCTTTCCACATGGCTCTGCATGTCAGTCCCTCTGCTGCATCAGCTACACCAAGCGGCTGTTTCGCTGTGCACAGCATGTGCTCACAATGAGACGTAAAATTTATATACATTAAAACAGTTTTGCAACTAGAGGGATGCGCGGTCTCTAAAATAACAACTTCCATTAATGATTTCTAACTCAGCACCCTGGAGTTACTTATGTAGCGGTAATTAAACTGGAAACACATACTGCAAAAACACATTTCTTGGAAGAAGATAATTTTTGCTTCAGTCTGGTGGGAATACAGGGTTTGATAAACTGACTGGCTGGATGCGAGTCACTGCCCTCTTGTATATATACATAGCATAATGTACTACCCCAATGTATATAACAGGGGAACCCAGACTTACTGACCATCAGAGACACATTTGGGTTGCTTCAGCAGGATGGGGTCAACAACAAATGTCAGTTTCAGATAATCAATCTAGAAGTTCTAATGCCAAATATTAACCAACTTCACACAGCTGCACATTTTCTGAGAAGCTACTAGTTGCTCAGCTCCATAATGAATTACCAACATGTTATAGAATGCATGGGTTCATTACCATTCACAGCCAGACACTGGCCCCGTATCCTGAGCCAGATGATTTCACTCCATATTCCCTTCTTTAAGCATATAGAATACACAGCATCAGCCTATGTTCACAATATTCTGAGGACAACTGGAACTTGCAAATCCATTTGTGCGCTGCCCACTACTTTATATAGTGAAGACACACAAAATGGAACACACATTCCAGGACCATGGAGCATGATCAGTTCTGGTGATGCAGCGACAGCCAACGTGTGGTGACACATGAGGAAGAGCTCTGCTGATGCAAAGTTAATGAGGGATGAATGCATGGTACATCTTATGCAAAATGAAGCAAGCGTTCCTTGGAAAGAAAAGTGTCAGTAATCAGAGATGACTTACTCAGAGTGACCAAGAATAAGCTTCAGTTATGATGCAGCTCATTCAGGCAGTGAAGACAATGCGTATAGAGTGAGGGGCATAACTGCACTGAATTTAAGTACATTTAAAAGCTATTCCTCTTGTTTCATTCCACTACATGAAACCTCTGAATTCCAATTAATAATATTAATGACATTGCCTAATTTTATTAAAGAATTATATAATTACACTGAAACTTACTTCACAATTTTCCGTTGACTCTTTCCCTCTAAGGCAAAGGAGACCTAAAGCAAAAAGGAATGCCTGAGTGCCAAACCACTTTCTTTTCTGATCTCATGACAGACCGCTCAGTTTCTCTGCTGATATTCACAATGAAATGATGTAAGCAAGTCTTTCTTTATCCTTTCAATTAAATTCTTAGTACTACTATATTTCTCCACAAGCAGAATCAACCCATCTTTATTAAGCTTTCTTTTTATAATCAATATACCAAGTATCCCGCAAACAGATATCTCGTCTGTATTGTCCAATATAGCGTAGTTTGTATTCATCTGCCCAATCCATAATAGTTATCTCAATATACTCAATCCAAGCAATATATCAATCTGAAACTAACTGATCAACGAATTTACTCACATGTAATGGCAGAAAACTAACAAACACCATAT
>NW_019736419.1:303539-314825 GCF_002891405.2 Cryptotermes secundus
CTGGACAGAGGGGAGACAAGAAGTGTGTAGATTGGAAGAGGAGTTCGACAACGATGCTGTTTATCACCAATTTTGTTCAACTTGTACAGCAAATGCCTTACCAAAGAAGCTCTGGATGGGCTTGGAGACTTCAAATTAGGGGGGAAATTATTCAGACTGTGAAATATGCAGATGACCTTGTGTTAATGGCTAAGGAAGAAACTGTGCTACAAGGTATGATTGATAGACTAATCGAAATTGGAAGGTGCTATAGCATGGAAATGAATGTGAGAAAAACAAAAGTAATGAAAATTTTGAGACAACCAACCCCAGTCACAATAAAGATAGACCAAAAACAACTGGAGAATGTGAAATGTTTTAAATATTTGGGTGTTAACAGATGATGGAAGGTGTACGTGTGAAATTAAATCTAGGGTTGCCATGGCAAAAGCTGCATTTAGCAAGAAGAAGAATCTTTTTACCAGCAAACTGGACTTAAATTTGAGAAAGAAACTAGTGAAATGCTACACTTGGAGCATTGCTTTGTATGGGGCTGAAACTTGGACACTTAGGACAGTAGATCAGAAACACCTGGAAAGCTTCAAAATGTGGTGTTGGAGAAGGATGGAGAAGATCAGTTGGACTGATTATGTGAGAAATGAAGAAGTGTTATTTAGAGTCAGTGAGCAGAGGAATATCCTACACGAAATAAGAAAACGGAAGGCCAATTGAATGATCATATCTTACATGGTAACTGCCTTCTAAAAGAAGTTATTGAAGGAAATATAGAGGGGCAGATAGAAGTGACCAGAAGACGAGGAAGAAGACATAAGAAGATGCTGAATGACCTTGGGGACAGAAGAGGATATTTTCATCTGAAGGAGAAAGCTCTAGGTCGCATCAAGTGGAGGAACTGTTTTCGAAGAGACTGTGGACCTGTCATCTTGATAGATTACTGATGAATGAATGAATGAATGGCAGAAGAGCATAGATAACTTATAGCAAAAAGCATATGCTGCTGCTGAATTATATTTATAAGCTTTCGAACCATTTCAGTGACTACACTCTACTAATCATTAGCTCCCAGTGCTGAATTAACATCATAACTGTAGGATAATGTCATGTCTGTTTCCACTCAACAAGACACGGCATTGCGCACATTCAGCAATCAGAATCAAATGGAACTCATTTACACAGATCTCTTCTACCATGGGACTCGGTTCATTTCCTGTCAGTTCGAAAGCAATCAACTCCAATATACTGTAGCATTCTACAAAATTGAAGCATGCCACACACAGCAAAACTGTATTACTGTTCCTTTAGTCTAAATCCATCTCTGCTGCTCTATGATTTACTGCGCACATCAACATGTATGCGCAGATGTGCCTTCAGATGGCTCATCTGACTGAATGACTTATTACATACATCACGGCAAAATGGCTTCTCCCCACTATGTATGTGCTGATGTCTCTACAGATTACTCTGATCACCGAATGACTTATTACATACATCACAGCAAAATGGTTGCACCCCACTGTACATGCGCTGATGTGTCTTCAGAATACTCTGCTGACTGAATGACTTATTACTAGGGCCTGGATTTTTTTAAAATGCATATGCGCATATTTTGAGGGTTTTTGGTCATTATTGCATACTCTAAACGTAAGAGCATATTTCTGCATATATGCTTGGAGTTAAGGATAATTTCAATGTTCTCTTAACAAAATCGGTTTGGCCTGGGTTTTGGACATCCCTTGCCAGTTGCTATTCTCAACTCTCTGAGTAACGGCACTTTTACTACTTACAATATAAGCAGATAGTTTGGCTATTTCGGAAGGGAGGGGGTGGGTTTTCCTGCATTGCTCTGACCACCACAGCGGACGGTAGCATTAGAGGGCTGGTCTCGAGAGAAGTCTCTTCAGTTAAAGTGTTACTCTTTACTTTAATAGTCTGCATCAAAAAAGTGTTTGTGTACTGAAAATGCCTAAAGAAAAGTGTGGCAGTAGATATTTAAAAATTCGGTGGGTGTTGGGTAATAGTGACTATTCAACAGACTGTGTCATCGTGTACTGTCAAGTGTGCGCAAAGGAAGTAAACTGTGAAAAGAAATTTCAACTTGAACAACACTCAAGAACGACTTCACATATTACGGCAAAGAAGGGGAAGAACAGCACACCACAACAACTACTTCTTACACAGGTCAACCCCAAATCCTCTGTTAATAGATTATCAGCTGATCTTTGTAAGGCTTTAGTATGCAGCAACATTCCATGGAATAAATTAAGCAATCCAGTTCTGCCATAATTTCTGGAGAAATATTGTGTAATTAAAAAAATCCCAGATGAATCAACTCTTAGAAACAATTATCTACCTTTGCTGTATGACTCTACTCTGGAGTCAATCCATTCTGACATCGGAGGAAACTGTGTCTGGATATCGGTGGATGAGACAACTGATTTATGTAGCCGATACGTAGCAAATTTCGTAGTTGGTAAGCTACATCCAGACGAACCCGGCAAACCTCATCTTCTTGCTTGCAAAGTACTAGAGAAAACCAACCGTAGCACAATAGCAAGATTTGTAAATGATTCTCTGCGACTACTATGGCCATCTGAAATTGAGAATAATTGTTGTAAGGTGCTTGTATTACTCACAAATGCAGCTTCCTATATGTTGAAAGCAGCAAAGGCCTTACAAGTATTTCATCCAAATCGTATACACGTAACCTGTTTAGCACATGGATTACACCGTATTGCAGAAAATATACGCGCACAGTTTCCAGCTGTTAACGATTTAATTGCAATTGGGAAGAAACCGTTTCTGAAAGCACCAGCTCATGTCCAGTTCTACAAAGATTGCCTACCTCGGGTTCCTCTGCCACCTGAACCTGTCCTAACTAGTTGGGGGACATGGTTAACCGCAGTTTCATTTCATCAGGAGAATTTCAATCACGTAAAAGAAGTGGTTACAAAACTTGAGGATGAGTATGCATGTGTCCGTAAAGCAAAAGTGGCATTTGGAAGTGATACTGTTTATCAAGATGTGAATTTTATTCATGCACATTTTTCCACAGTTTCAAAAGCATTGAGAGCTTAGAATCTTGTGGTGCACTCCTTCATGACTGATTCGAACTCGTTCAGAAAGCAACCTGTTCACTGAATTCCGCTCCAGGCGAAATTGGAGAGAAGATTAAATTCAAGTTAGAAAAGGTGTTGAAATCAAACCCAGGACTAAAAAAAGATTCAGTCAATTTGTCAGTACTTGAGTGGAATTACGGTGTATTTGCCAGATGAATGTTCCGAACCTTCGGCGCCGGTGTATAAATACTGTCCAATCAAGTCAGTTGATGTAGAAAGATCATTCTCGGCCTATAAACTCATTTTGACAGACAACAAACATAGTCTGTCTCCAGAAAACATTGAAAGACTTCTAGTTGCCTATTGTGATGCTACTTTCTGCAGTGAATGATACATGTAAATAGGTGAGTCTGAATAAAGTGACCTGTTTCTTAGGTGCATATTGTTTTATTTTTGGTGCATATTTTCCCGCTTTTTAGCGCATATTTTAAGTGTTTTAGCGGATAAAGATCTGGGCCCAACTTATTACATACATCACAGCAAAATGGTTGCTCCCCACTATATATGCGCTGATGTCTGTTCAGATGGCTCAGCTGACTGAATGACTTATTACATACATCACAGCAAAATGGCTTCTCCCCACTGTGTATGCGCTGATGTCTCTTCAGAGTACACCGCTGACTGAATGACTTATTACATACATCACAGCAAAATGGCCTCTCCCCACCGTGTATGCGCTGATGTGTCTTCAGATTACTCTGATGACCGAATGACTTATTACATACATCACAGCAAAATGGTTTCTCCCCACTGTGTATGCGTTGATGTGTCTTCATAGTACTCCGCCGACTGAATGACTTATTACATACATCACAGCAAAATGGCTTCTCCCCACTGTGTATGCGCTGATGTCTCTTCAGAGTACACCGCTGACTGAATGACTTATTACATACATCACAGCAAAATGGCCTCTCCCCACCGTGTATGCGCTGATGTGTCTTCAGATTACTCTGATCACCAAATGACTTATTACATACATCACAGCAGAATGGCTTCTCCCCACTGTGCATGCACTGATGTGCTATCAGAATTTGCTCTTGACTGAATGAATCTCCACACTCATCACAGGAATATCGTTGCTCTTCACCATGTACAGGCTGAAGTTCATTCATGTTACCCTGGAAAATGAGAGTAAATAACATGAAAAATCCTAATAGGAAGAGAAATAAGTTTGAAGCCCAGTACAGTCAGATGTTAAATCAGTAGGCGAGAGAGTGCTGACAGAGAGGAGAGGGAGGGAGGGACAGAGAGAGCACAGCCCCTTGAGTGGTGTCTGCCTGAGTCCATCAGCATGTTTGGAGGTTTCTGAGTCAACAGAAGTTAAGCTGCACTGCCACTGTTTAACAAATTCCAAATTATATAAAATTATACATTTGTAAGGCTGGACAGGCATCTGATTAATAGCGGATAGGCTCCATAAATGAAATAACAATAATGGCTGAGCTAAAAATGATAGTAAGAAAGGCTGCATATGGCCTGGCAAAACCCCCTACACATGACAATATACGAGGGGAAGTCAATAATTATCCACAATGCAGTTGTATTTGTGTTTCTGTTGGCAGCACTGTCGTTTTGCGCAGCATCGCCATGCGTGGTTTCCTTGTCATTATTTCTGCGCAAGTTTGATGTTGCTAGGTCAGTTCCATCATCGCTGCCTTTCCGTTAATCATGGCTGCTCCGCTTTCTGTTTGCACCAAAGAAGAGCAACGTTCAGTGATCCGGTTTTTGTGGTCGGAAGGTGTATCAGGGGCCGCAATCCATCAAAGACTTTCAGCACAATACAGGAACAGTATTTAGCCGCAACAGAGTGTCTACAAATGGATTGAAAAATTCAAAAATTGTCGCACAAGTGTTACGCATGAGGAAGGAGCCGGACGACCATCCACGGCCACAAATGAGGACAATATTGAGCATGCACGTGACATGGTTCTGTTAGACAGATGAGTGACTATGATGAAGTGGCAAATTGTCTGACAATTAGTCATGGTTCTGACTACGAAATCATCCACAACAGACTTGGGTTTCATAAAGTCTGTGCAAGATGGGTCCCAAAACAACTCACAGTGTTGCATAAACAAACACGCTTGGACATCTGTCAACAACATTTGGATTGCTATGGTAACGAACATGACATCTTCTTAAGACAGAATCATCACTGGTGATGAAACATGGATCCATCATTGCGAGCCGGACAATAAACGGCAGAGTATGGAATGGAAACATCCACAATCGTCCAGCATGAAAAAGGTCAAAAGCCAACCATCCGCAGGAAAACCATTATCAGGAGAGGGGCACAACAATAAACAGGGCTCGTTACAGTGAGATGCTTACTGACAGGCTAAAGCCTGCAGTTCGAAGCAAACGTCAAGGACTACTGTCGAAAGGTGTTGTATTGTTGCAAGACAATGCCCGTCCACATACTGCTGCCCACACTGCTGAAACCCTCCAGAAACTCAAGTTTGATGTAATGGCTCATCCTCCGTATAATCCTGATCTCGCCCCTTCTGACTACCACTTGTTTGGTCCACTCAAAGAGGCATTAAGGAGCCGTCGATTCACCTTGGACTAAGAAGTGAAGGAAGCGGTGCATGTGTGGCTCACTGCTCAGCCAAAAACCTTCTTTTCTGAGGGCATCAGGAAGCTTGTGCAATGATGGACCAAGTATGTTGAAAAGCAAGGTGACTATGTTGAAAAATTATGTTAATGTAAGTTTTCTATTTGTATTGAAATAAAATTTATAGCTACATTGCAGATAATTATTGACTTACCTATNCCCTGATACAATGAACAAATCCGTATGAGTCATCTCATAGGATGCAACACAAGATTCCCTGACAACTTATGGCTTTGCCAGAAAATGGCCACTACTTCTGGATGTGTGAAATGGTAACTGGCACACCACTCTGTGTAGAAGCAGGACTACGAACACCTTGAAACAGCTACATATGTGTCATGCAACTGTGCCTCATTGAAGGCATGTTGACATGATTTCCTGCTTCTTGATGGAGCAATTCCCCTTAAAGGGCGAACTTCCACCCACAACAAATAATGTAAACAAGAGTTAATAAGGTCTGCTAAAGGAGAGGTTACCACATGTCTGTAAATTGAGACAGTAGTTTGCCATCCATGAAATATTTTTAAAAAGGACTTATAAACCAACAAACCACAAAACGACTTCTGCACCGATTCAAAACTAATGATTATACTGCATTAAAATAACAACATGTGGTATCATCCCACACACTATCACGCTGATTAACTGATAAACGGACAACACTCACTCCAAAGTCAATAGCACATTCAAAGTCAAAGTCAAAGTCATGTCGCAAATGATGGTCAGTCAGTCAGTCTCTCCTGGTGTTGTGCCCTGGCTGGGGCTAATGACCAGATATTAATTTTTAAGTGAAAGTTACAGTCCTGTCCATGTGGGGTGCCCTCTCTAACGAGAGGTCGGGTCTGTCATTTGTCAGTCACAGTCGACACTATTAGTCCATTGTCACTATGTACACTTATTTACAATTGAATCTTAATATCTAGTATGTATATCATATACAAGGCCTCTTGTCAGTCTAGGCTCAGTACAGCAGATTACGCCCTATTTCCAGTATTATTCGCTACCACGGCAGTCTAGACACATGAACGGTCGTATGCCTGACAGCCGCCAAATTTAAGCCTCTTATACTTTCTGTGGCGGGCTTCGCCTTCTCCGATGTTGCGAACATTCTCATTCTCATGATTTTGTATGACTTCTGCTTGTTGCCTGCATAATTTTGTTACGAAGTCATATACGTATGGGATTTTGAATGCCATGTGCAAATCGCGGACCGGTGTGCGCACTGTAAAATTGCCAATGGTGCAGAGAACCTTCTTTTGCAGGAGTTGCAATTTCATTGGATGGGTGTCTGCCGCAAACTCCCAGGCGGGACTAGCATAAGTCATTACGGATCTAATAAGAGCTTTGTGGAGGGTCATTTTAATGTTAGCGCTCAATCGCTCACTTTTGTATAGGGAATATACTCTAATGAATATTCTTTGATCATTTCTACGTGTAATCTCCATGTCACTCTCTTATCGAAGATTACACCTAGATATTTTGCACTATTTACAAATGGAATACTCCTTCCATTTAGAGTAAGACAAGACTTAGGCGGTCGACGACCATGAGAGAAGTAGACCCCCCTGAGTCTTATCTTCATTAATTTTTATATTCCAGCGCTTACACCAGGTCTCAATTGAGGTGAGACCGCGCTGGAGTTTTCTAACAATAAAACCCTCCTTGTGATCTGTTGCGTATAGACAGGTGTCATCCGCAAATAGGGCCAGGTGAACACCATGTGTTTGGGGAGCATCATTTATATACAAATTGCAAAGAGAAGTGGAAAGGACAGAACCTTGTGGCACCTCTGCTTGCGTTTTCCTTGGCATTGACATTTTGCCTTCAACCGAAACCCTAGAAAGAAAAGACCCAATAAGTTTGGTCAAACTGTTCGAGAATTCCAATTTTGGTAACTTATACAGAAATCCTGAGTGCCACATTGTTTCAAAGGCTTTTTCGATGTCCAAGAACACCGCAGCCCTAGGCATTTTATTACTGAAATTAAGGGTCACTTGGTCCACCAGCCTCATACATCACAATGTCGTGCTGTGACATGCACGAAAACCAAACTGACTTGCGTTGAGCAGGCCTCTTTCTTCAATATGTTTACGGAGGAATTTCAAAATTACTTTTTCAAATAGTTTTCCTGTCGTGGACAGGAGGCTGATCAGATGTAAATTTTTAGGAAATTTCGGGTCTTTACCCGGTTTAGGTAAAGTTATTATTTTTGCTTCCTTCCAAGTATTTGGAAAGTGAGAGAGCCGAAAACAGTGATTGAATAAGTGAGTTAGGTGAACCAATGGTCTCCTTGGAAGGTGCCTGAGGCATTCATTTGGGATGCCGTCAATTCCACAGGCCTTTTTTAATTTCAGGGATTTTATTAATTTCTGAACATCACATGGTCTGATCCTCTGAGGGGGGTTGTCGTCTATGGTTTCCAGCACAGCTTGAACTCTAGCCTCCACCCGTTGTTCATGGTTCTCGTCGCACAGGCCACGTGGTGTGAACTGAATTTCCAAACAGTTGGCTTTTTGCATAAGGATAAAATTTAAGGCCAGAAGAACAATGAATAGCAGTTGGTGCCCTTGGTCCATCTCTCTTAAGGAGAGATTTTGCAGTGTGCCATATACTGAGGTGTGACTTCAGCGTTACCTATATTTGTTTCCCACCATTCAAGAGCCTTTTTACGGGTCATTTGCCTGACTGATTTGTTGACCCAATTGACGGCGGTACTGACAGGAAGATGTACAGTGTTTAACACACAGTTTGGTGTATGGTTTGTTTTCTTTTGGCACTACAGCCCCAATTTAGGCCTTGGCCTACCACCAAGACACTCTCTGTTTCACTTTGGTTTACCAGATCTCAGACATCTGGTAGGATTCCTTGGGCGGGTGATCAGCTCGTCACAAGTCTCCTGTACACAAACACAGAAAAACACACGCATGCACACCAAACATTCATGCACTGAGTGGGATTCGAACCCACAATTCCAGCTTCTAAGTGAGTGAAGGGAGTGCATGCCTGAGACCGCTTGGCTACCATGGCTGGCTTGGTGTATGGGTGACCATGTACAAAAACCATACAAGGGGTACTGGAAAGTTCCTGAACTAGGTCAAAAAAGAAATACCGACTTAACTTATTTCATTTTGTCTACCATCTCTTTCAAAACAGTCTCCTAACTGTTTCCATATTTCAAGAGCGCCGTGGAAGACATTTTCCTCAATGCTGCTGAATACCACTTGTGATTCCCTTTGGATGTCAAAAATTGTTTCAAAACATCATCCCTTCAGTTTCATTTTCAAATTGGGAAACAGTGAAATCACAGGAGGCTAAGTTCGGCAAGTAGGGAGGATGGGGAATGAAAACCACATTGTTAGTCACAAACTCTGTGGCTTTCAGGGATGTGTGGGTTGGTTGCCGTGATGAGGGGACAATACAGCACACATTCAAATTTTCTGTTGAGATCTCCTGGCAAACTCCATGACTGATCCCAATGCAGTCTGCAAGGTCATGGATTGTTTGGTGACAGTCTTTGTGGACGAGTTCTCAAATTTTTCAACATTTTCTGTCATTTTGCTGGTGCTTGGTCACCCTGAATGTTCGACACCTTCAAATGACACTTGACCAGCCTTGAAATGTGAATGCCATTCAAAAACCACTGTCCCACTTAAAGAACATTCTCCAAAAGCCTCATGAAGCATTTCACGAATTTTGGCAGCGGATTTACCAAGTTTCATGCAAAACTCGATACAGACATATTGCTTGATTTTGCCATCCATCGTACACAAAATGACACACGAAGTTGAAAAAGCATTAAATTAAAAACAATGCGTGTTCAGAGCATGGTGTCATATGGCAGACTGATGCAACAGGCTTTCAGAAGTGTGATCTTGGCCTCCCCTCTCATCTTCCTTCATTAAGGCAGTTACAACAATAAGCCTGGGAACTTTCTGATAGCACCTCATATTGAATAATGTTTTTGGTCTTTGTTGTGTTTATCTTTAAGTAGATTTATCTTTTTGTATTAGTACAGGGAGGTTCTTACGGTTGTTGACTGATTCACGGCTCTGCGTTTCCCAGTGACCAGCACACAGCCGACTGTGAGTCAAATATGAATTTTGCAAATGAATGAGCATGCCTGATGGTCCATAATGTTTGGAATTAAGGGGAGTTATTAAATTTGTGGATGGCTTGATGGCATTCTGTTTCACGGCAATCAATGCAGTTCATGCATGGGAATGTGTTTATGATTTGTCAGCAGTGGACTGCAGTTATCAACTCCATCAGTCATTTGTTCTGTTACAATTAGTGAGCACTGTGTTCTCTCATGATGCGGTATACTTTAGAGCAATGTGCAGTTCTGTATGACACTTATGCCAAATACAATTCTGCTAGTAAGCGCCAGTGAAAATTTTGTGATGAAAGAGTCCCAGGAGACAAACAATTCACAATTTGGTGAATAAACTTTCATCAACGAGACTCTTAATAGACAAAAACAAAAGAATAAGTGCCCAGTGCTCAATGTCTAGCTCAAAGAGACTGGAGTGTCACAGGAGGGTGCAAGAAGGGCAACACAACTGCTGCAGCTTAAACCATATAAGACAATAGTAATAATTAGGGCTCGGATCTCCAGGACATGTCATATTTTCTTCCTAGGGTTTATTCCTATTTTTAAATGTAATTGTATACATTTGCGCTCATTCTTATTGAAATTACAGTAAAACTTGGTTATAGCAACATCGGTTTCTGCAACACCTTGTCTATTGCGTCAAATATTCAATGGTACGAACTAATTCCTCATAAAGCAACTGTTTTTATACCTTGCTTAGTACGACATGCACAAATGCATCAACCTCGTATGTAACGTCATTTTCATTCCTGAATTTCTCTGATATGGACATTGAACGTAATTTATAAAGTGTGTATTTGGCAAGTAACAGGAAACAGATGAAGATAACTGATTACTGTACTCGTATCTAGGTACAGTAAGGCACAACAATTGATGTAATCTACTGTAATTTGGTGAGTAGGCCTACCTTTAATATACAGTATTAGTGCGGTGTGTATTGTCAGTGAAAAGCGCTGTAATATGTCTTTGATATTACACATTTGGGCAATTCCACGTTAATGTTACGTTAGTCTGTACTTAACTACGTATTTCACTAAAAAATGCAACATTTTAACTCGGTTTTTGGTAGATTTTTACGTGACTAACATAAGGCTACTGTGGAAGTGCCCATTTCGGTTACAATGACATTCGTTTATAACGACACTATTTTTAGGTCCCTTTGATGACGTTATAACCAAGTTCTACTGTATATCATTATTATTGTGCATATAAATGCATATTTTAAAGTTTAATTGGTTTTACAGCATCATTTGGCATAATTCTGAAATAAGGTCATATTTTGTCATTTTTGAATAAATTCATTCATATACAACCGAACCAATTTTTTTGTGGGCAGAGCTTTTGTAGTACCGTGTTTTGCCGCTATGAGCGCATAGAGCTAACATTCCTGAGTCAAGAAGCCGACTACCGTTGCTTCAGAAGGTAAGGACTAGTTTCGGCAGGGT
>NW_019736419.1:315298-326325 GCF_002891405.2 Cryptotermes secundus
GACAATTCTTGACCAAAAATGGTATGACCCCTGTTCCTCACCCTCCATACTCACCCGACCTTGCCCCGTGCGACTTTTTTTTGTTTCCTCGAATGAAAAGAGACATGAAAGGAAAGCATTTTGCCGATGTTGCTGAGGTGAAGAAAAAAACGACGGAGGCACTGTCAAGCATCTCAAAAGATGAATTTAGACAATGTTTTGAAAAATGGAATAAAAGACTAGACAAGTGTATTAGTGTAAGTGGAGAGTACTTTGAATGGGATTGAAGGTTTGTGCTTAAAATTTGAATAAATAAGTCTTAAAAAAAATAAGTTCGGTTTCTTTTGGGTACCCCCTCGTAAGGTTCAATTTTGGCTCCATAATGTTTTGTACTACAAAATAAATTTCAGACTGGACTGTTGCTCCAATGTGGCATAGAGTTCAAGTGCATGAAGTTCGTATTAAAAACCACATTTTTGACTGGACTGTACTTGTAGTTACAAATGCAAAATTTGTTGAATGCAACATTTATAACCTGGCTAGCTGGCTTTCCCAGTCTCCGTCTTACTACAGTACTTACCGTATAGTAAGATGGAGACTGAAAAAGGCTGGCTAGCCAGGCATATACCCATTCCAGTCTTTTTTTTTTTTTTTGCTAGTGGGGTGGGACCGAGTCCCTTGCACTGCGGCCACTTCTGGCCTACTGTACCAGCCTCAGATAATAGGTGAGGGTGATTGTGGAGCAATTGGTGGAATGAAGATTGGCTGGGGAAACCGAACTAGTCAGAGAAAACCTGCCCCAGCGCCACTTTATCCAAAACAAATCCCACTTGACCAGACCTGGGATCGAACCTGGGCCGCCGCGATGGGAAGCCAGCAACTAACCGCTTGAGCTATGGCGCGGCCCATTCCAGTCTTAAAAGTGTTCTATTTATATATGTGGAGGGCCTTCAAACACTTCAGCTTGACTTTACAATGCCAAGATTGAGTACATGCAGTTCATGTGCAGTTTTGTTCAGGAGTTTGGTGAAAAAGTGTTTAGAACCGATGGAGAGATATTTCATTACGAGCTGCGTGACGTGAAAGTTAGGGCAGAAAAGCGATTTACTGTGCAGCAGCACTGTAAAACTTCTAAACGTGTTAAATGTTTAAGCAGATTATCTACAAAGGACAACAAACAAAGATTGTTGTTTAAAAACAGTTCTGCTAATTCTTCTTCTTCAACGAACAATGGGGTTCTTCGAATATTTCAATAGAGACATTACATAATCAGCACTTCAGAACATTTCTGGAGACATACATTTGTCATCCTATCCCAAGTGATCGATGTTAAGAAAAATTCTCTCTCTACATGTTTTGAAGATATGTTAAAAAAGATTCGAACATCTGCTGCTGACAACAAGATATGGGTTTCCTTGAATGAGACTTCTGACGTAGATGGGTGGTATATCGTGAATTATAGTTGGAACCCTGAAACAAGATCAACTGGGAGAGGTATTTCTTCTTGATTGTGAAGTTCCTGCAAGTGCAAAGCATTTGACTATAGCTGTTCTATTTGATAATTCCATGAACATGTTGTGGCCAGATGGAATACAGCGAAATAGTGTCCTCCTAGTAACAGATGCTGCCCCAAACATGAGGAAGGCTGCAAAAGGACTTCAAATGCTCTACCTGATAATGATCCATATTACTTGCTTTGCTCGTGCATTGCACAGAGTGGCTCAAGAAGTTCTAAGATGTAGACGGGCTAATTCCAGATGGAAAGAAAATATTCATCAAGGCCCCCCTTCAAGTATTGAGATTTAAAAAAGAAGCTCCTCTACTGCCACTTCCTCCACAGCCTATCATCACATGGTGGGGTACATGGTTGGATGATGTGGCATATTATTGTGAAAATTACACAACCATTGGTTAATGACTTTGACAGCTGGGAGTCAAGAACAATTAAAGCTGTCAAGGACTTCTCTACCACTCTAGCACAAAATGTGACATACATAAAGTCGAACTTCTGTTCAATTTGAAGTGCAATAACTCGTCTGGAAGCTGTAGGGCCTGAACTCAGTGATGCGTTGGACACTGTAAAAAGCATTGAGAATGAACTAAGCTGATCTTGTGGTGAAGCAAGCTACAAGATTAAAACCAAAACAGAAAGTGTTCTTCATCGGAATGCTGGTTACTCAACAATAAGCAAGATTGCACATATACTTTCCAGTAAACCAGAAACGTTAGAAGATGATCCAGAACTGTCACCAAACAACCTGACATTCTTCAATTATGCTCCTGTCACATCATGTGATGTGGAACGAACTTTGTCCAAATACAAAACTATCCTTAGTAACAATCGGCGACCTTTCAAATTTGAAAATATAAAAATGCATGTTTTTATAAATTGCAATTGTAACAGTGAAAACTGAGAAGTGAATATCTTGTGTTACAGGAACATTAAAAACTGAGAGCCAAATAAGGTTGCGTTCTTCTATATTGTGTGTTTAGACAACAGAATTAAGTTAATGTTTATATCATGTGAGCCAGTGTTTGTCTAAATTATGAAAGCAAAAATCAATAATAAAAAGAAAACAAGAAACGGTTTAATCCAGTATGAAATGTCGCAATTCCATCAGTTTTCTTTTCTTCAGAAACACAATAGGGCTAATTTGGTAAGTAGGGCCTACTATCATACTGTCACGTTTTGGGTGTATAACGCGACAAATAACTTCACGCCGTGCTGGATATAGCAAATTTTATTTCACATTCGCTCTTACAATCACACAATTTACAAGCTCAATTACTACTATCTGCAGTATTACAATTACTAGACTGCAAATGCCAGAATACAACTGACTGGTTTCTGTCTACATTCCAACTCACTCGTAACTTAAGAACTGTCTTTGGCGGCTGTGTAGTTCCCTTATATATTCGCAGTGTTTGCCTGTTACATAATGGGTACCTCGTCACAGTAGGAAGCGGTGCCGCATGTTACGTCACCACGGGGAGAGAGGCGGGATGTTGACTTGCCTATTACCATAGTAACGACAGCGTTCTGATGCCACCACGTACCGCTGGGGTGGGAGGGGTTGTCCACCATTGTGCAACATGTCACACTGCTCCCTCCTTAAGGCTGTTCATCCCAAATAGCCTAACTGTGCATCCCCGTTCTTTTTCTTTCAAGGATGTGCTTGGTGGGTCTCCTGTTGTTTCGGCTACTCCTCGCAGTGACTATTATCTGGTCATTACAACCGCTCCCCTCTTAAGACCTGCTCGTCTCGAGCAGTTTCCGTTCCACTTGCCAGAAGATCCAGTTGTATCACATTCACTCCTTCACTTTCTCCCATGTTTCGCAGCGGGTCGACCTCTCCACAGTGTCCAGTTCTTGATCTTTACTTTCTTCAGAAATTTCCTTTGTCAACATAACAGTGTGGCCTGCACTCAATGACATCATTGTTCCTCCTGGTGTTCCAGCTGCTTGCTGGTACAAGACCGTGGTGCCAAGTCCTGTCTCCGGCATCTGAAGGTTCCCTGGGGAGTTTCCTTCTTGAAGGCATTTCTCCGTCGTGCCACTGTCGCGCGACGGGATATCTTCCTGTAGGTGGCAGCCAACTTCATCCGGGGTTGATGATCTCCTCGGGTCCATTTCCTGAAGATGTTCCTCAGACGCCATGCCACCGTTGCATGGCGGAACACCTTCCTGTGGACGACGGCCAATTTACTCTGGGGTCCGCAATTTTCCCTTGCCGGATTCCTCATATTTCGTTGCTTTCGGTCCCTACGCCTTTTCTTCTTCGGTTCTCCAAATGGCATTACTTTAGCGTCTTCTATGGGTACCTCTCGTTGGTCGGCCGCCTCAGGTTTCATGTCCACTGAGGCTGGCTCTTCTTTTAGACGTGCCTCCATCTCTTGGCAGGCCATCGTCACTCCGACCGGTATCAATACGGGGACCTCTTCTTCTTGTGCCGTGCCCACTACATCCTGTTTTTAGCTTGGATTTGTCTCCACTGCATCTTGGCAGGCTATCATTTCTTCCTGCCAGGCATTCATATCGGCTTTCAACTTCTTGGCTCACATGGCGGCCGTCCTTGCTTCGATGGCCCTCGTTTCTGCTTGTATTTCTGCTGCCTTATCTTCTCGCCAGGCCCTTCTATCAGCGTCCCATCTTGCCAGGAAATCTTCATTGTCTTTCTTTCTTTTGGCCTCCATTTCTTTCAGAATTTTGAATAATTTCTCCATATTGTGACATGTTGCGCAACGGGAGGACCCCTACCTCCCCAGCAGCACATGGCGGTAACGTAGCGCTCTCATTACTACGGTAATAGGCGAGTCATCACCCCGCCACTCTCCCCACGGTGACATGCCGAGTGGAGCTGAAGTGAGCAGAGTCCCAGCGCACTGGTCGCTATGCAACGCGGATAAACAGTGGTTGTGATAGACAACGGTAGCAACAGTGATGCCTACCATGTGGTAGGCATTCCTTAAAAAACACAACGTCTCAAAGATATACAATGAAGTTAAGGTTAAAATTTTAAATTCACCAAAAAATTCTCTACACGATATCCTGTTATTGACTCTTTTGATCAGTCTTAAACATTTTTTTTTTTTTTAAATACAGTTTGAATGTCCTTTTGACCACAGCCACAAAAAATAATACCATATCTCAATAAAGATTCAAATTTCGCAAAGTACACACTTCTCAAAATAGGAAGACTGACCAAATCTCGTAAGGATTTGATAAGATAGATGGTTTTGTTTAATTTTTTAACTAAATGGTGAATGTGAGAGGACCAACTTAAATTCTCTGTAATATATATACCTAAAAATTTTAAATTAGCTGTGTATGTTATTTTCTTATTATTCAAATAAAGTTCCGGTTTATCAATTAGACGGGGACCACGTCCCTGAAAAAAGAGTGCTTTTGTCTTTTCAATATTGTTAATAAGATGATTTACCGCGAACCAATTTTCTAATTGATGCATAGAAACTATAGTTTTATCCTTTAAAGATTTAAGATTTTTGTCAATAATTAGTATATTGGTGTCATCTGCTAATAAAACAACTTTCGCTTCATGAACAGCTTTAGGCAAATCGTTAATAAACATTAAAAACAAAAGAGGTCCCAGAACCGAACCCTGAGGAACACTGTACTTTATTTCCTTACACGAAGAGAATGATTTTTGATTTGGAGACTTGGCATCAACATGGTCAATTTCTACAAACTGGGATCTACCCATAAGATATGATCTCATCAAAGAGAGTGAAATTCCTCTAAACCCATAAAGTTCCAATTTAGCCAACAGTAATTTGTGGTTTATCACATCGAAAGCCTTGGAAAGATCCAAAAAAATACCCAAAGCAAAAAACTTATTGTCTAATGCTTTCTGAACATCCTCAATAAATGACTGCAGTGCTGTATGAGTTGATTTATTTTGTCTAAAGCCATTTTGGGCATCAGATATCAAATTATGTTTATTTAAGAAATTCACTACTCTGTTATATATTAATGTTTCAAAGATTTTAGAAAAAACAGGTAATAGTGAAATAGGTCTATAATTAGATAATTCTTGAATTCGTCCTCTCTTATGAATAGGGCGAACTTTGGCAATCTTCATCTGATCAGGAAAAATTCCAGTACAAAGAGACAAATTAAAAATAAATGTTAAAGGTTTACAAATAGGTTGAATACTAAATTTTACTAACTTTTCTGGGATTTCGTCATAGCCCGCGGAGAGTTTACCTTTTAGTTTACTAGTCACACTAAGTACCTCATTTTCTGTAATTGGTACGAAAAAAATCGATTTAGAAAATGGAGTAACTTTACATGCTTGGTCATACTTAGGTTTTTGATCATTTAATTGGTTTACCATTTTTCCTGCAATTTCAACAAAAAAAGAATTAAAATGACCGGGAGTGAGGAGGGGGTCTAAGTCAGTCATGGAGTCCACATCCGAGGTTTTATAATTTATTTTAAAAGCTTTCCCTGATTCAAAGTTTATAATTTGCCATAACGCTTTAGAGCGGTTTGTTGATTTTTGGATGAATCTGTCATTTTCTTTTTTACGAGCATCTGCTAACACGTTCTTATAAATTTTTTGATACTTTTTTATATAGTTCAAAGAATGCCTAGGAAGAATCAACTTTTTCTTTAAGTAACATAGAAATTGAAGCCGCTGTCTAGAAACTTTTATCCCTTTAGTAATCCATCTGGATTTGATGTTTTTTACATTTACAACTTTTTTTATATGAAACATGTTCAGGAAAAGGTCCCGATACTTGTCTAAAAAAAGACTATAAGCTTTGTTTACATCAGTTTGGTGATAAACCTCGTCCCAGACTTCCCTTGTTAACCTCAAGTTAAATAAGTCGATATTTCTTTTAGAGAAAACTCTTCTTTTGGTTTTTTCAGAGAAAGGAACATGAGAATTTTCTACAACTATGTTCATAACTAGCGCAAAATGATCCGAGTAGCCCATTTCGACAACATTTGTTGAAGTAGGATAAAATACTTTATTTCTAATCATTACATCAATTAGAGAACACGAGTTAGATGAAACTCTCGTAGGAGATTGAACCGTATTTAATAAGTTATTTGAGAGCAACAGATTTAATAGAGTCTTTTGAAGTGAACTCTTTTGGAGTAAGTTTATATTCCAGTCCCCACATATTACTAACAAGCAACCTTTGTTTAGTACCCTATTTATAGCCTCATCAATTTGATTGAAGAACATTTTTACGTCACTATTTGGAGATCTGTATACACAGATTACAATGATTTTAAATTTCACTATTTCAATAGCTGATATTTCCAGTGTTTTTTCTCTACCAAAGTTTTTTAATGGAGAAACCTCTCTGATCTTAATTGATTTGGAAACAAATATACAAGAACCACCATGCTTATCATTTATTCTACAAAAACTATCCGCAAGTTTATATTGATCAATATTTATATGCAAGATTTGATCACTTAAAAGCCAGTGCTCCGAAAAGCATAAAATATCTGGCTTTTTGGGCCATTGCGAAAGCAGTGCATTTAATTCAAGTAATTTGTTGCTCAGACTTTGTACATTGTGATGAAGAATACTCAAATACTGAGTTAAATTTGAACTTTCTTTAGGGGGATGGAAAGTTGACTTAAATGGATGATCTACCATAAAAAATCTTTATTTCGTTTAAGGGGGTGTCGTCGAGTTCTCTTTGCTGGTGCGCCCGTCATTTCTTGGTTGACTGAGTCCTTATCAGTTCGTTGGATTTTTGACTCATCCCATGTACCATCTTGGAGAACACTCATATTTGAACAAGAACTAACTTGAGAGTCAAGAGCTGACTGAACATAATTCCACTCACTTGATTTAATACATTGATCATTGGTTCTCTGAATCTCTGTGACTCCACTCACACTATCTTGAGCAATCATCTTTTTTACACTTGCGCTTGCCTGAGAAACCAGAGCTGATTTCGCATAATCACATTCACTCGATTTAATACAGTGAACACCTTTTTCATTAATCTTAGAGATACTATTACAATCCAGATCCTCTTCCTTCCACATTAAAGTAATAGGAGATTTTCTCTTTACTTTGAACAAATTACTTAAAACAGAGATGATGTCACTTGCTGTCTGCTCTTTACCATGAGTATTTAGGTGAAATCCCTGTCTTGTGAATAAATCCCTATCCATGTCCATGCTGACCTCAAAAAGATTTTGATGAGCCTTCTTTAATTTATCAAGCTTCCTATTAAAAGTTTTTACTTCTTCATTGATGCATGAATTAGATGCTAAGTCATATCTATGTGGAACTTTTAAAACAATTACATTTGTATGTTGATGACAACTTATAAACTCATGTAGTGAACGAATACCAATAATAGTTTCATTTCTCCCAACGTCATTTGTACCTCCCCAAATTATACAGGCGTCTTTCTTTGTTAATTCTTTCAAGTCCGAGCTTACACTGTTTGTCAATTTTACCAATATTGATCCAGGTTTTATTACCCCTTGTATCTCAAATTCTTGATTTAACCTATGCTTCAACTCAGTTGCCAGTCCACGTGCATGGCTATCACCTAGTATTCTTATTTTATGTTTCACCCTTTTTGAATTATCACTATTTATATTTACATTTTTCATTCCCAACTTCATACGGTATGCTTCGATGTCCTGACCCGTCTTTGACAATACGCTATATTGAATTTTGGGGTTATGAACGTCAACTGACACTATTTCCTCTTTCAAAATCTTGATTACTTGCTGTGCTGATTTTAACTCCATTGTAACCATTTTTAAATAGTCATTCAATTTATTACAATTTGCACAACAATTTAATTCACTTTCACCAGTATCTTGATCCAAGTATCGAGAGACACAATCAACGACTACATCGATGACCGCCATCTTAACATTTCATCAATATTGTGGACAAACTGCAGAGTAGACGTAAATAAAAGTGAAGTGGTAGTGTGAAGAGATTTGGTTGTAGGGTTTGTAAAGTGTGAAACCCGCAACTGTGTTATAATTAATTGTAGCTGTTACTTGTAGGTTGTTGAATAAACCACTTAACAATCCGAACGGCGTATTCAGTAACGAAACACGTTACAATATCTTCTTTCTCCATTTTGTAGCAGTAACTTAATGCGTGTTTAAGTTTGTAAACCAATTCTGACACCAAATTGTCACGTTTTGGGTGTATAACGCGACAAATAACTTCACACCGTGCTGGATATAGCAAATTTTATTTCACATTCACACTTACAATCACACAATTTACAAGCTCAATTACTGCTATCTGCAGTATTACAATTACTAGACCGCAAATGCCAGAATACAACTGACTGGTTGCTGGCTAACTCGTAACTCTCCTCTGGCTATATTCCAACTCACTCATAACTTGAGAACTGTCTTCGGCGGCTGTGTAGTTCCCTTGTATAGTCGCAGTGTTTGCCTCTTACATAATGGGTACCTTGTCACAGTAGGAAGCGGTGCCACGTGTTACGTCACGACGCGGGAGAGAGGCGGGGTGTTGACTTGCCTATTACCATAGTAATGACAGCATTCTGATGCCGTCACGTACCGCTGGTGTGCGCAACATGTCACAATACAATTCATCATTTTTATTCTTAAACTCTAGTAAAAGTTATAATTAAATTGTGAAATTATATGTCCCATTTAATATTTAAGGTCATATTTTACACTTTTTATGTCATACTTGACGTAATTTTGGGTCATAAGTGCATGCATATATTTACGGTTTTTAAGTCATAGAAATCCGGGCCCTAGTAATAATGCATGCCTTGCAGCTGTGCGATCCAGCTAGCCAGGCTCATATTTGCAGTTTGGTTTCTACAGTGGATCACTGAAGATGAGATTCATCTGGAACTGACATTCTTTTCTGATGATGTATGGGTTCACTTGCAGAAATACATTAATATGAAAAATAATTGCTACTGGACTTCACCAAATCCACACCTAACCCATGAAGTATGGCTCTATTAAGTGAAAGTTGGAGTCTGGTTTGCTGTAAGGGCAACAAGGATTGCTCTACCTGCATTTTTTTTAAAGGAACAATTAATCGTGAAAGATATGTACAGTTCAAAGGCCGTGCCATAGCTCAAGCGGTTAGTAGCTGGCTTCTCACCGCGGAGGCCTGGGTTCGATGCTGGGTCTGGTCAAGTGGGATTTGTGGTGGACAATTGGTGCTGGGGCAGGTTTTCTCCAAGTACTTCGGTTTCCCCTGCCAATCTTCATTCCACCAATTGCTCCATAACTACCCTCACCTATCATCTGGGGCTGGTACAATTGGCCAGATGTGTCTGCCGTACCAAGCGGACTCAGTCCCACCCCCCACCTAGAAAAAAAATAAGTACAGGTCATTCTAAGACAATTCCTTCGAGAGTTACAAAAGAAAAAAAGACTATGGCTGGTTTCAGCAAGACTAAGCTACTGCCCACATTTCACGTATGTCTATGCAAGCTTTGCCTGGTACTTTCGGGGAGAGAAATATCAGCACTGGTATTTGGCAGGCACATTCACCCAACCTTAATTCTTAGATATTTTCTTCTGTGGTTCTTTGCAGGACAAAATTTAAAACAGTAAACCCCATGAGGAAGAACTGAAAAAAAAAAATCATAGGGAAATAGCAAAAATTCTGGCACAACAGCTATAAGGGTTAATCAGAACCCCTTCAGCTGGAGCAAGGAATGTCTACATGTAGGGGGACAGCATTTTCAACAACTTCTGTGACGTATGAATTGTATGCTTCATTCCAAATGTTACTGGCCACAGGCATACTGATTCACGGGCAAAATCTGTATGCACCTCGCAGCCAGCCAGTGGTGCATCAGTCGCTGTGAACCGGCCAAGAAAAGTAAGAACCTCCGTCTATATGTAGATGTAGAAATTTTCTTTGATATTCATTACTAGCTCTATTTGTGTGTTTAATTACATCCATTGTAGATTCCACTTAACCACAATTGTGTCTATATTTTAGGATGTGTTGCCAATGCCAATTCTTCACTATTGCTTTCTACATCTCTTACACATTCTCTGTATCTAACGTTTAGTCACCTTTCTGTCTAACCAAAAACAACAAAAATCTATTATGACAACCAATCACCTGACAGCAGGTACAGAGGCAACTCCAACAGTGTTAGGTATATTAAATTTACTTCAAGCAAAGGACAACAGGCAACACATGTCTATAATCTGTCAAACATTATCACAAAGCTATAGAGAATCATTAGTTATCCTGTCACACATCCTCAACATAATGACAGCTCTATGTTATTACATGGATACAGACTGCATCGAAGACAGAAAACAAATGATAAACTTCAGCATTTAGATATTCTGGGAACTCTATGATGTAGTAACGAAGCACTGCTTAACCCTTTGACGTGGTCATTTAAATTCCGCGGCTCCTGCGGTAATATATTCAGCCGGCCATTTAAATTTTGCTCGAAAATTATTTATTCATCATTGTTCTTAAATTCTATGAGATAGGAACATGAAACTTTCACTAAAATGATCTTAAAAGGTGGTTTTATAACCTTACCTTATAATATGA
>NW_019736419.1:326668-348501 GCF_002891405.2 Cryptotermes secundus
TTTCAGTTGAGTGTGTCAATGTGGCCAGCTCAGGGTAATATGATATCATATACAACAGTAAACATCACGTCTCTTCTGTTTATATCTTCAAAGCAAAGTAAACACGCTTTCATAACAGTACAGCTAGAAACCGCTCGCCAGAACCACAGGAACTTTGCTGCAAGACAGGCATATGTAACGATGACTTGGCACAGATAAAGTCGTGTCTTATTTATACTCTGTTCTACTGACAACAGGCCAGCGAAAAATCTAACAATCTACAGCAAAACCATCAATTATTATGGGCGTTATAACATAGGTGTGCAGCTGAACGAAACATACACGTCGAACCCCCCCAGACGATTTAAATCCCTGACGAAACATACACGACGAACCACGGCAACGGGTTAATGGAATGGTACATCACACGCAACATTCAACATACTACAGTTGTATGACACAAACTCCGTCTTAAGTGCAACAATTTATTGTAGTTCTTTTTTCTTATTTTCTTCTACATTACATGTAACATACCAGCTTTCTTAATTAAGAAAGCTGGTGTTTTTAAATTTTAAACTCCGTGCAGTGTAACAGCTACATGAGAGAAATACACCTGATGATGGCCATTTATGTCCGAAACATGTAGTGTAAAAGAAAAGAAGACAAAAGAACTACAATAAATTGTTGCACTTAGGACGGAGTTTGTGTCATACATTGTGTAGAGTGTAACAGGATGCTTAATTATAATACTGTACTACAGTTGCCTAGAACATTTCAGGAAAAAACCCTTCAAAATCTAGTCAACAGCGCAGTGGAGTTGTTTCATGTTAACAGAGATAGATATCAGAAGGATAAGCGGCATTTCTCCACATCTGTGTCATCTGCTTAACAATGCACATACAGCTCACCTCAGGTTCGGCCTTTATTTCTGGAAATGTTATTGGGACAGGATCCTCTTCCTCTTCTGCATCTGAGACTGCCTCAGCTTTTACATTCATGGCCTGATCTGCATCATGAGGTGTTGGGTATGTCTCACGATACAGGCCTACTAAAGCATTCTCCGAATTTGTACATTTCTGTAAAAACCATCACATCCTTCTCAGAAAAGGATGCACAACACTACACATGAAACAGCACATGCTCTCCTTGCTGTGGCTGTTTCTCATCACATCTAACTCATAAGAGCTGTTTTGTACAGATGCTCGCTCTTCTCTACAGCTATCATGAACACTAGAAAGTACTCAGTTCATAGCTCAGTGACCTTCCTGAGAAACTAACGGTCACTGCAGCAGTACAGAAAATATCTGCTTTTTTGGTACCTAAAACCATCATAATGAAGACCTCCACAACTTGTAACCTTCGTTCACCAAGCATAATTATATGATCAAGTCAAGGAGGATGAGGTGGGCAGCTCATATAGCAGGCATGGGGAGAAGAGGAATGCATATAGGATTTGCTGAGAAAGCCAGAATGAAAGAGATCAATTAGAAGACCTAGGCACAGGAGAGAAGACAATATTTAAATGGATCTTTAAGAGACATAGGATGGGGTGGTGTGGACGGGATTGATATGGCTCACGATAGGGACTTGTGACAGGTTTTTGCAAACATGTCAATAAACTTCCAGGATCTATACAATGTTGGGAAATTCTTCAGTGGCCAAGAAACTGGTGCCTTCTCGAGGACTCACTCAGTTACATGAAGTTATTTATTGTACCTAAAAGCTAAAGTCAAGGAGGATGAGATGGGCAGCTCATATAGCAGGCATAGGGGAGAAGAGCAATCCATACAGGATTTGTTGAGAAAGCCAGAAAGGCTCAACATGGCTCCATATTCTGTGGCAAACAGACTCAGTACAAACCCTTCCAAATTATTTCTTTAAAATCTATCTTAATTGCAACTTTCCATTTGCACTCAGGTCTCCCAAGTGGTTTTCTTCACTTTGTATGCATTTCTCACTGTTGCATGTGCACTACATGACTTACCCACAGCTCTCCTTGAAATCAGTGCTCTCCTATATAATATCCCAACCGTTATTACCCAAGTGTAAGGAACTCCCCACATGGATTATGCAAACAAACAGAAGCGGGTCACAAAATATTTAGTTTCCTTGATAAAGAGGACATATGAAAATAAAACTCTTGTCTCTGCACACAGGCATGAAACACAATACTTTCTCTCACAGCAAGAAATGTTTCTTCAGCTCCATACAGTACAATTCTTGCCACTCTTGTTCCAAGAGATTCATACTCTTTTGTAACCTTCATCACATGAAAAATATCTTGTGGGGTTCACTGGAATTAGATTTATTTCATTCTGGTCCATCACACTAACAATTATAGATACAAATCACTCCTATTAATAATTTTATATTTTAGCGGCCTGTTGCACTGATTTATGTCCATGATTTATTCTAACCTTCTTACAGTGCATACATTTATTCACCTTACTCTTCTCTCTTGCACTACATGTTTCAGCACAAAAGTGCCATCTTCAGGTGCTTTTCGATGTATGTCTAACTACTTCATTGCATGCCCTGTTGTCTTTATACTAAAGTAACTAAACTATATATTCGTCATATATATTGATAAATTTTAAATATTAAGAATATTAAAACTGTTCAGGATTTGTCATCCTTATGTCGTATCTCAATACGCGAGTCACACCTATCTTCTTCTATCGGACTATTCTTCCTACTTTCTTGAGCGTATTGTGCAGTCACAGGAGGAAGACACAACACAAAGCACAATACACACAAGAGAGTGGGAAGATGGGTGTGACTCGCTTATTGAGATACGGCATAAGGATGACAAATCCTGAACAGTTTTAATATTTTTAATATTTAAAATTTATCAATATATATGACGAATATATAGTTTAGTTACTTTAGTATAAAGACAACAGGGCATGCAATGAAGTAGTTCAATGTACATCGAAAAGCACCTGAAGATGGCACTTTTGTGCTGAAACATGTAGTGCAAGAGAGAAGAGTAAGGTGAGTAAATGTATGCACTGTAAGACGGTTAGAATAAATCATGGACACAAATCACTCCATCCAATATGACATACATGTATGTCACATTGGACGGAGTGATTTGCATCTATCATTGGAATTAGCTCACAAGAGTTCTAGTAATTTGAATTCTTGGTTCTAACATGTGTTAACTAGCTACGAACAGTTCTGTGACTCCCTATGGATTTTTGCTGCTATAGAATTTCTCTCAAATAGTTTAGTTTACACAAAATTTAATTTCATCTACATCAGAACCGCTTAATAGGAAATGGAACTGGTACATCACAAGCAGCATACATTCAACAAACTATAACTGTCTAAAGACACTTCAGAACAAGGCCTTTAAAGGCGAGCAGCACAGTGCAGTTGTACTATGTGCACAGTCAGACAGATGGAGATGAGATAGACAACTGGAATTCCTGCCTATCTGTGATATCTGCCTAACAGTGGACATACAGAAGCATACAGCTCACCTCAGGTTCAGCCTTTATCTCCTGAACTCTTATTTGCACAGGATCTGCTTCCTCTTCTGCATCTGAGACTACCTCAGCTTTTATATTCACAGCCTGGTTTGCATCAAGACCTGCTGGGTATGTCTCACCATATGGACCCACTAAAACCTTCTCTGAATTTGTACAGTTCTGTAAAGGCATCACATCTTCTATCAGTCATGGCTGTACAACACACATGAAACAATATATGCTCTCCTTGCAGTAGCTGTTTCTCATTACATCTAACCCATAACAGTTGCTCTGTACAGCTTTCTTCTCTACAGACTTCATAATCTTAGGAAGTGTTAACTTCATAATGCAGGGACCTTACTGAGAAACCTGTGGTCCATATGGAAGTACAGACACGTATCTGCTCTTTATGGAACTGAAGCACTCATTACTGTGTTCACACATGCTCATCAAAACTTTGCATCCTGACACAAACCCAGTCCAAAACCACCATAATTGTATCTTTAACAAAATCCATCTTCACAATTGTCTCATTCTCTCAGGCCTTCTATCAAGATCTTTATACGCATTTCTCATTCTCACATGTGTGCTACTTCACCTACCCATATCACTCTCTTTGAATTAATCACTCTACCACATAACATAGCAAACTGTTATAATGTGAAGAACCAAGTAAACTCCCCAGATGAATTATGAAAACTAACAAAAGCTTGGCATAAATAGTTTAGTTTCTTATGATATGAGAATTGACTCATGACAATAAAATTCTTGTCTGTGCACACAAGCACAAAACACTCACCGTCCTTTCTGTCTCAGCAGGAAATGTTTCTCCAGCTCTCTGTAGCAGAAATCTCAGCATTCCTGCTTGAAGAGAATGCAGAATCTTTCATAACCTTGAAACTTTATTTTATCACACATGATGCTTTTGTGAGTGGAGAATGAATCCTTCCATATCACAAGAATCCTTGTGATATAGAAGTTGTACATGTATACNTGTAATCTTAACAGATTGTTGCTTAGTTTTGAAGGCAGATAGTTCACCCACTCTTGAGTGAACCTCTTGCTTCCAAAACTTCGATAAAAGCCTACCAGACTGCACCGAACCACTTCCTAGAAACAGCAAACCTACTCTACAAATTTACATCGCATAGCCTCAAAATGCATTTGTATGCCCTTCAACTTCAATCAGTTCACCATCGACCATCAGCTCTCACGACTTCCTTTATAAGTCGGATTAGTATGTCCAACAGGCGAGAAAAAGCATAAAACAGTAAAAATGTGCATTCTACTGCAAACATCACCCTCAGAATGGGCGCTGCGAAGTTTAGCTGAATCCCAACTAGAACTTGCAACAGCGAAATAATAGCACGAAATTTCTCAAAATATGAGGAAATCGAATTTACCTCGAATTATCCTAATGATTCCGTAAAGGACAGCCACTACTCATACACTTCCACTTATGACGACATAACGGTTTGTTCTAATCGTGGGGGTCGTGGTAACTCGTGGTCGTCGCGGTCTCCTCGGTGACCTCTGGAACACAGCCACAGAAATCACAGCCGACTGCACTGAACGGGCTGGTGTACATGTAGAACAGCAGATGGATTTGCCAAGACCCATGTTTGTCATCTGTCGCCTAGGCCGGATGGGCATTTCCTAGGCCTTTCTTGTTTTTAAAAATATTCTTTCCCCACAATAAAAAATCATCTGTCGCCATTTTCAGAAAAATTACAAATTCGGAACAGAGTGTTTATTTACATCAATACTGGGTGTTAAGATTTGGCCATGGGGACTTTTGGGGAAATGTCAATAGCACCAACAACGACCTCTGGGAAGAAATCATTACGCTTTCTGTCCTTAAAATGTTTTAGTATGGATCTATAAATTGAGTTGGACGGGAAACATTTAAACGGGATCTGAGGCCTAAAAAATGCCAAGGAACCGCGAGAAGCGCAGTCGATATGGCGACACAGACAACTTCACTTTTTTTTTCTACAAAGATCATTGTCTTCTGGGATTCTCATCGAGTAATTTGGTAAACTACACGGCGTCACTTTTATTACTAAAACCTAAAGATGGAGACATCAGTTTCCTCTCAAACGTTAATGGAGGCTTCAGATTTCTCCATGCAAACATTTAACAGAATATACGGCTAACATCCCATGTTCTGCCCCGAAGAAGGAGGCCCGAAACGTTTCCAGATTCCTATTGGATACCCCGCTCTTCTACAACAAACATGGAAGATTGGAAATTCATCCGAAACTAAACTAAACGAGATCACAATCACTATTCTATCCTGAAAATGGAGGTAAGAGGTTCCTCTGTAACGCTGACACCTATGTGCCAAACAGCACGGCCTCACAATCGTAGAAGACGGCAGTCTCAATGAGAATCTCGCTGACTCGCGATTCGCAGTATATGCGGTCAGGGAAAGAGTGGCATACAGAATGACTTCAACTGAAGCCATGTCGCTCATTCACGCTCGTTAATTTAAAATAAAGACTTAGGAATGTGTGACGTAGCAAGCGTTACGCGCAATAGTTCGGGAGGTTTTGATGGTGAAGTCAGGTCGGTGTGCCGGAAGAGAGAGAAAATGCTCACGCGGTGGATATTAACTTCATATTAACATCCGATATAATTCGGAAGGAATTTCTACTTCATTCATTTGGATGACTAATTTAGAAAGAGCGATTAATTAGATTTAACATCGGGCGGACTAGGTGAAATTCGGCTAAGCAGTTCCAGATACCTAATGTAATAATGATATTTTTTTTTTCTGTAATAGGCCTATATTCAAAAGTTGGCACTAAACTTCGCAGACAATCGGCTGTCGCTCGGTCGGTATAGTTCGCTTGAGGACTAAAGTCACGGAGTTAAAATATGCCTATATTACACATACTGTAGGTAAACGCTGACAAAGTTACTGACCACACGTATGTGCAGGGGAAAGTGGAAATAACATTTGATAATTCCTACCATCCCAACATTTCTCCCTTAGACCTCTACAGAGTAGAAATAGTTGCTATTTGGCGAGGAGTACAAGTTATGAAGCTCATCATTATGTAGTTTTCTCCAACCTCCTGTCACTTGATCTCTCTTCGGTCCAAATATTCTCATCAACAACCCGTTCTCAAACACTCTCAGTCTATGTTCCTCCCTTAATGTCAGAGACCAAGTTTCACACCCATACAGAACCACAGACAAAATTATAGTTTTGTATATTCTAATTTTTATGTTTTTGGACAGCAGACGAGAAGACAAAAGGTTCCGGACTGAATGGTAGCAAGCATTACCCAAGTTCAATCGCCTCTTAATTTCCTCCTGAATCAGGTTTCGATCTGTTGTCGTTGCTCCCAAATATCTTAACTGTGCCACATTTTCAAAACATCTATTTCCCATCTTTATGTCATGATTTTGCTCTGCATTTTGGTGACGAGACTGTAACAAATACTTAGCTTACTCTGTGTTTACTTCTAGACCAACCTCTTTACTTGTGTCATTTAAAGTTTGTATGTTCTTCTATATGGTATCTACATTATCATCCAATAGATTCACATCATCGGCGTAGACCAACAGCTGATGTGTTCCGTTTAATTTCAGTCCCTCCTGGTTTCCCAAGACCTTCCTAATTGTATATTCTAAAGCAAAGTTTAAAAGGAGTGGCGATAAAGCATCTCCTTGTTTTAGACCATTTTGGATAGGAAATTTATCAGACAAATGTTTACCTACACGGACTTTACTATACGTTTCGTTTAAACACATTTTAATCAGCCTAACTTGTTTCATGGATAACCCAAACTCTATCACAATATTGTACAATACTTCCTTCCTAACTGAATCATAGGCTTTATTGAAGTCTATGAACAGCTGATGTACTGTCTCATCGTAATCCCAGGTTTTCTCCAATATCTGACGAAAGCAAAAGATCTGATCTGTAGTTGATCTATTACGTCGAAACCCACACTGATCATCCTCAATAATTTCATATATATTGTGACATGTTGACCCCTACCTCCCCAGCGGCACGTAGCGGTAACGTAGCGCTCGCGTAATGGGCGAGTCATCATCCCGCAACTCTCACCGCGGTGACGTCACGAGCGGAGCCGAAGTGAGCCGAGCGGAGCCGAAGTTAGCCGAGTCCCCGCAACCTTGAAGCTATGCAAAGCGAGTCAACAGCGGTGACGTCACCAAGGGGTAACAGCGTTGCTAGGCTATACGCCACGTCACACTAGCAACAGCGAAAGGAATAAAGCCGGCTGAGCAGCAAGCGAGAGTCAGTGTGTTATCAAGGAGTTCTCAGTTCGCAAGTTACGAGCTACAGACGCGTGTGCGATAACCAGTGATAACCAGTTATATCTGGAGTGTGTAATTCAGGGAGACTTGTATAGCTCCCGCGTTATTAATACGTGAAGACTCTTGAAGATAGTGTTAAGAGATTTTGTTGTAGGGTTTGTAAAGTGTGGAAAACCGTAACATTGTTATAATTAATTGTAGCCGATATTTGTAGAGTATTCAATAAACCAATTAACGATCTCTACGGCGTATTCAGTAACGTAAACACGTTACAATATATATGGAGGTAATCTTGAAAGAATAAGGGACAAAATTTTATTTGAAACTAGCTGTGCCCGGCCACGCCTTGCTGTGGCTCAGTCTGCCCGTTCTTCCCCATTTTGATTTGAAATTACTCGACGCATTGCTTCCGCTCCGCGAGTACGACGACCTAAGTTTGAACTTCTGCGAGGCATTATTTGAATGAACTAAAGCAGATCGAGTGCCCCGAAGAAGAAGAAAGAAAGCTATAAGAAAAAACATGAAAATGCAAAACATTAAAAAAGGAAAGAACACGAACTGGAAAACAAAGAAGAAACAAAAAAAATAAAAAAATACTGACGAAATATTTCAATTCAAACGCAGCTCAATCGACACAGCCCAATCCCACAGCCAATTGCATCGGAAAATAAGGGAAACAGTAAAGAAAACGAAATGAAGAACGATGAAAAATGAACTATACTCACGAAATGAACACTATGGTAAACGACACAACCCAAATTCCAACGCAATGTAACACGAAATAATTAAAAGAAAAGAATGAAAATAAATCGAAACTGTTTCTGCTTTGATTTCACTCGGAATCTCTTGTGATACTCGTGACCCCGCGATACTCGCGTTTCCATGGAAGTATACTATCCGGTTTCATCCGTTGTTACTCATTGGAACCTGTTATCCTATGCAACGGTCTGTTCTAGCGACTGCACTGAAGAAGAAGAAAGAAAGTTATAACAAAAACATATTAAATTGCAAAATATTAAAACAGGAAAGAACACGAACTGGAAAACAAAGAAGAAACCAAAAAATAAAAAAATGCTGACGAAATATTTCAGTTCAAACGCAGATCAATCGGCACAGCTCAATCCCACCGCCAAATGCGCCGGAAAATAAGGAAAACAGTTAAGAAAACGAAATGGAAAACAACGAAAAATAAACTATACTCACGAAGTGAACGCTATGGTAAACGACATAGCCCAATTCCAACGCAATCTAACACGAAATAATTAATTCAAAATTAAATAAAATGAAAATAAATCGAAATCTATCACGCTACTATTTATTTTTCCTCGCTTTTACACTTATACACTTCGCAAGAATTGCCACTTGCAGTAACAAAACTACTCCTCTTTCTCCTAGCTTCTGGCCCAGTGCTATGCTGCATATGTTGTCGTGGCTGGATCTCGACTGACTCTGGCGGCGGCTTCCTATAGACTGTTTATATTCCTAGCCAATGATCCGCTTGTCTCAACAGTTCGTTGCCACAACAGTGCGTAGTCACGGCTATTCCTAGGCAACGATTCGCTGTTACAACAGTTCGTTGCCACGGTTATTCCTAGGTAACGATCTGTTGGTATTCGATGGACGACATATAACAAGTTTCTTACCTGTTTTTACCTGTCACGGGCGTGACATCTACATAATCTTATGTAAATAAAACTGTAAATGTTCGTTTGAGTCTTATCTAAGATCTCCGAAACTTCTTCACCGATCGCTTCGAAATTTTGACACAACGTTGCATTCGAACACCCGCGTGTTTCTGTGTGCCTATTATGTGAATGTCACACCCATGACAGGTAAAAACAGGTAAAAACCTACCACATGTTCCGAATCCAGCAGTCGTTTCAATTGTAACGCTAGAACAGTTAGCGCATACTTCCATGGAAACGCAATAACAGTTTGCCGTTGCTAACATTTCCTAAGCAACGGATGAAACTAACTCTTCGATAAGGTATTCCCTACCCCGTCCGAGCGCTGGCTATATGTATAGGAGAGTTTAGCTCCGGCGACTTTTCAGTATCACGAGTGTCTCGAGTATCACGAGGTCACAAGTATCACAAGAGATTCCGAGTGAAATCACAGCATCCGCCGAGGTATAAATAGCCCACCTTGGACAAGAAGCAGTCAGTCTCGGGGCAGATGCTAAGGGATACGGAAGAGCCTGGAGGTAAGCGCCGGAGGAGTTAGTCTTGGGATAACCAACGCCGAATATAAACAGTTTCGATTTATTTACATTTTGATTTAATTTTTCGTGTGATATAGCCTTGGAATTGGGCTGTGTCGTTTTCATCTATCTATCTATCTATCTATCTATCTATCTATCTATCTATCTATCTATCTATCTATCTATCTATCTATCTATCTATCTATCTATCTATCTTCTTCTATATAAATAAAAATGTAAATTTTCGTTTGAGTCTTATCTAAGATCTCCGAAACTTCTTCTTCGATCGCTTCGAAATTTTGACACAACGTTGCAGTCGAATACCCGCATGTTTCTGTGTGCCTATTATGTAGATGTAGATGGAAGTATACGCTAGCTGTTCTAACGTTACTATTGTGACATGTTGACCCCTACCTCCCCAGCGGTACGTGGCGGTAACNTACATCAGGAGCAGCGAAGGCTATTCACAGTCAGTTGTACGGTGACAGCCGCCGAGTTATAAAGTCAGTTGTACTGAATCAGTCAGTGAGTCCTGGAGCTACCGCCGAGTTAGCCAGCAACTAGTCAGTTGTATTGTGGCATTTGGAGTGTACTAATTGTGACACTGCAGATAGCAGTAATCGTAAATCTGTAATTTGGGTGATTGTATGAGCGAATGTGAAATAAAATTCGCTATATAAAATACGGCGTGAAGTTATTTGTCGCGATATACCCCGCGATACGCGACACTATTGAAACGACTGCCGCGAATGGAACGTTGAGTCAAAATTTCGAAGCGCTCGGACGGGATAGGAAATACATTATGGAAGAGTTAGTTTCATCTGTTATTGCGTTTCAATGGAAGTATACGCTGTTCTGGCGTTACTATTGAAACGACTGCTGGATTTCGAAGCGATCGGTGAAGAACTTTCGGAGATCTTCGATAAGAGAAAACGAATATTTACATTTTTATTTAAAAATCTTCTGAGCTTGACTATTATTACCTGGTTTCGGACGCAATAGACAGCACGATCTGTTGTTAGCAACGGCCCACTGTTATTGCGTTTCCACATTTTTATTTATATACGATAGATAGATGAGAACGACACAGCCCAATTCCAAGGCAATGTCACACGAAAAATTAAATCAAAATGTAAATAAATCGAAACTGTTTATATTCGGCGTTGGCTATCCCAAGACTAACTCCTCCGGCGCTTACCTCCAGGCTCTCTTTCGTATCCCTTGGCATCTGCCCCGAGACTGACTGCTTCTTGTCCAAGGTGGGCTATTTATATCTCGGCGGATGCTGTGATTTCACTCGGAATCTCTTGTGATATTTGTGACCTCGTGATACTCGAGACACTCGTGTTACTGAACAGTCGCCGGAGCTAAACTCTCTTATACATATAGCCAGCGCTCGGACGGGATAAGGAATACCTTATCGAAGAGTCAGTTTTATCTGTTATTGCGTTCCCATGGAAGTATACGCTAACTGTTCTAGCGTTACAATTGAAACGACTGCTGGATTCGGAACATGTGGTAGGTTTTTACCTGTTTTTACCTGTCATGGGTGTGACATTCACATAATAGGCACACAGAAACACGCGGGTTTTCGAAAGCAACGTTGTGTCAAAATTTCGAAGCGATCGAAGAAGAAGTTTCGGAGATCTTAGATAAGACTCAAAGGAACAATTACATTTTTATTTATATAATGATAGCAGTGACATCCCCCGATAATTACTACAGTCAGTTTTATCACCCTTCTTGTGACCTGATACAATAATAGACTCTTTCCAGTGATCAGGCCATTTTTCCTATGCCAAATAGAAAGGTTAGGGAAAGACCGGCAGTGAGCAAGCAAACAAACAACACACAGGGTTCATATGGAGACGTTCAATTTCAGGAAAAGTAATACCTTTATATGTTTTAATTAAAGGCTCTACATTGGTATTAGATGGAAGTGACTGGTTAGCTTCACAGCCTGGCCTCTTTATCTCCGGGGAAACCAGGGACTGAGAGGGCCCCATAATCGATCTGGAAGCTGTGGAGAAAATCTCTTAACCTTGCTTGAATTCGAACCCCGTCCGTCCAGCCATAGCCCATCGCTACATCGACTGAGCTATGCCTGCTCCTTTATCTCCCTCTGTAATTCTTTTTTACCTTCACTCCTTTACAATTCATTTCGTATAATATTTAGTCCCTTTTGTTTCCCAAAGTAAAATCTCAATTAATCCCGAGGTCAAGAATACACGAAACTATACATCCACTCCCCCACACGTTTTCATGGCGTAGTGCTTAATTAGTAAGAACAGGGACAGTTTTCCTTTTTACTTTCTACAATTCACAATTGGCAGATAATAAGAGAACTGAACATGTATTCCGGTCCGGCCTTTTATAGCACAAACTTGACAAGAGAACCAAGAGGAATCATTCGGACTGATAAAAGTAACAGAACCAGGGGCCCAACAGAATTCTCACTGGCTTCTTTCATACAAAGTCATGGCTGTAAACGTCCTTCCAGTCCTTCAGTATCGACTAACATACAGCAACACGTGTCTAATATGTCTAGTTCTATCTAGAATCGAACGTGATACGCTTGCATTCTAAGAGTAAAACTCCAGGCCCGGAGCAGAAAACCTTCAGCCATAGAACGCAATTTGTTTCAACACCCTTGATAGCCCGTACACGGCCATCACGCAGTGCAGCTCGGTAAGGACGCAACATACGAGTAGATACGTGACAAGACACGTGAGCCGTGTCCCTTGACCCTGTGGGTCAAGAACCCAGTTCTCCTACCCACTTAGACCCGTGAACTCCTGCTCAATACGGGCAAGGGACAGGCTCATAAGAACGACTTGCTTGTACGTGATGTACTATGCCTCCCCAAGGTCGAGTAGGGATTCTCGGGAGAGGAAAACCGCTCTCGGCACAATGGGCCAAGCTGGACGGATCGGCTAGTCCGAACTGGTAGGGAATACACAACCCAAGTATACATAAATACAACTGGCGTTTCCAAACATATAAATAAATGTATATATTGATAACATAAGTATACAGGTGTACTCTGCCTGATGGGCAGGGACTGGTCAGAACATAATCGACAGTTGATGCAGAACTACACTGTGCCTAGCCGCACAGACTCAAGTATGGGCACGCCTCATGGCATCTTTCGACTTCTCTAGAAAAAAACCTGTACTTCGGCAAGCCTTAAGGGCACAAGGAAATATACACACGTTACTTGCACGCCTGAGGGGCGATCGGCTGTTTAAGCCAACTCAACTCCAACCAAATTAATTAACTTACGCCACATGGCGTCGTGATGAAAAGGAAACCATCTACAACAGTAAGTCACTTACTGGCGTTTCCAGAATTACAAACAGAAGATTAACTTCACGACTTGATGCAACCTTGATCACGTCGTGAGGGCACTCTTCCCCCTTCAGACACTGCACGGGCCGAAACAGAATTTCTACAAGATCAATTCAACATAAACGAAACTAATTTTGGACGCAGCGATGTTACCTTCCTGAAGTCAACGGGGAGAGAGAACGATGCATTCGTTCTGAGTAAGCAGGAAACCTCGCATTGCGTCCAGGAGGGGGGGAACAAGGACAGCTGACCTGACGTCAGCCAAGACTTTAAGTGGAAAGAAGGAGGAACGGCTCGCATCCTGGCGTTTCGGGGGGGGACTCCAAGAAACTTCACGGAGAAGAACCGTTGCACGGTTCACACGAAAGCATTGTGGAAGAACAAACCGTGCAATACATGTAGTGGCATGACAACCAGACGCCCTTCAACCGCACTGAGACACGTGTAGTATGTAACACAGCAGATAGTCAGCGTTGTCCAGTGAATGTCTCAGACCCAACACAATTACGGCTAAGGAGGAAATTTAACTCGCTATGATTTCAGTTTAGTATAAAAATAACTGACTCCTTGGTTTGCAGTCCTCAAGCGAACTATACCGACCGAGCGACCGCAGCTTGTCGGCGAAATTAGTGCCAAAGTTAGCGGAGAGAGGATGCGGCGTGGTCAGTACAACGAATCCCCACGGCCGCGTATTTCGTTTCTCTAGACCGAAGCCACTATTTCCTTGAAAATGCTCCTCAATGATCCTCACGAGTCTGAGAGGCCTCCGTTCCAGATCCACTAGTTATCATAAAATCTGTTAGAGCCGGGAATCGAAACCGGACCTCTGGATCTGTAGCCAGGAACTCTGACCACTAGACCACAGAGACAATCCTAGTTTAGTATCAGGCGTATGGAGTTTCTGTACTGTTCCTCACAGGAAATGAAACTGCCTTCAGCAGAGGACACATATGGAAGTTCTGTGGCCGGTGGGAATGAGCGAAACATATCCTTCACCCCGCCTACTCTTCAGTTCCCCGAAACGGCCCGAAGCACTTGTTGCTAAAGCAGAGGCCGCACTAGGAAGTTCTGTGACCGGTGGGAATGAGCGAAACATATCCTTCTCCCCGCCTACTCTTCAGTTCCCCGAAACGACCGGACGCACTTGTTGCTAATGTAGGTGCCGCACAAGGAAGTTCTGTGGCCGGTGGGAATGAGCGAAACATATCCTTCACCCCGCCTACTCTTCAGTTCCCCGAAACGGCCGGAAGCACTTGTTGCTAAAGCAAAGGCCGCACAAGGAAGTTATGTGGCCGGTGGGTATGAGGGAAACATATCCTTCATCCCTCCAACTCTTCAGTTCCCCGAAACGGCCCGAATCACTTGTTGCTAAAGCCCCTCTGTACTTACCGCGATTTACTACTCCCCTGATCCTACCCCGCCCCCCAACGAACCACCTTATGCTTCCCTTACATCGCTGTCTACAGAAGCCTGACATGATCGGACTCGAGGGAAATACAGGGGACATGCTCTCACTACACAAGCAGAATGTCACTTAACGGTCCCTGGTCCCGCCTTCATATGACGTAGCAGGCCCCAACAAAAAATAATGTACGGTTGGAAAACACTGCTTCAAATTTAGACGTCAAAGAAGGCGGTCGCAAATTCACACGTTCCGAGTACGTACCAATATAGCCAATAGAACAAAAAACACACTCAGTGGCTTGAGTCTGCAAGTGAACTATACCGATCGAGCGACCACCGCTTGTCGGAGAATTTAGTGCCAACTTTAGCGGATAGATCTTTTCGCGTGGTCAGCGCAACGAATCCATACGGCCGTTAATTTTGGTTTTCTAGTCATACTTTTCAGAAAATCTCGTAGCGCTGGGAATCGAACCCGGACCTCTGGATCTGTAGCCAGAACGCTGACCACTAGACCACAGAGGAGGTCCAAGTAACAAAACACAATTGTAAACTAGTAAGAAGACTGCTTAAGTTTTGAGATTTTTCACGGCGATGACTATGAAGAAAGTCGTCTTCTGTGTTTAGGCGCCGTGTATTCTTCGTTTTGGCCGACGTTTCTGAGGAACGTATCGCCTCCATCTTCAGAGCAGTTGTATGGCTTGGAATGCAGAGGGCAGTAGCTGTAGTGATAGGAAGTGAAAGGCGCTGCTTATATACGAAGTAGGCACGGGTGGTGGTTAGGGAGAACGGACCTGTAGGAGCAGTGTAGAGCGATTAAGGCCATATTAAGGTTCTGTGGACACCAGGTTGAAAGAACATCAACGGCGTATGCGATTAGAACATCCGGACAAGTCAGCTGTAGCTGAACACAGCATCGAGCTAGACCACGGTATCCTGTTTCACAAAACCGCCACAATCACCAGTAAGAGCCGTTACCTAGATCACATAATCCTGGGGGCAGTTGAGATCGAGCTCCATCCGAACAACATGAACAAAGAAACAGGGTTCACTCTCAACAAGTCATGGAAGCCTCTCATCTCTTCCCTCAAGAGAAATCCAACAAGCCATCTCAGTTCTTCGTCATGTCGTTGACGTCAGTATCCTGTCCCCTGTAATCATGTCATTCACGTCAGTAGCCTGTCCCCTGTAATCATGTCATTGACGTCAGTAGCCTGTCCCCAACCAAACCGGTTCTTCTTGTCTATCGCAACTTCCTAGTGCTATTGACCTCAAGTATTCTGGATTCACTGGCCGTCCCCCACCCCCCTTAGTACACAACACCATATATGGCCTTAATCGCTCTCCACTGCTCCTATTGGTCCGTTCTCCCTAACCACCCCCCCTGCCTACTTCGTATATAAGCAGGGCCTTTCACTTCCTATCACTACAGCTACTGCTCTCTGCATTCCAAGCCATACAACTGCTCTGAAGATTGAGGGGATACGTTCCTCCGAAACGTCTACCAAAACGAAGAATACACGGCGCCTAAACCCAGAAGACTGTTCGGAAATCACGTAGACCGGAGATACGAAAGACCTGCTATCCTCTATTCGGATTGCCTACGAAGTAAAGCAAACAAAACAACGGAAACAGACGATTTCTGTTCCCTTCTTTTGGGTTTGCTGGCCGGAGTGTTCCTCTTCGCCGCAACAGCAGTGTCTTTCACTGTGTGCGGAACTGCCAACTGGCCATAGCTGGTAGTGTAATCATTTCAGCTGGTGCGGTCGTCATACCAGCTGATGATAAAGAGTCCCATGTGGATGAACTGGTGACACAAGTAAGGTGTGAATCTTAACACGTATCCTGGTACAGAAATCCTAATAAACGGGCGTAATTCGCACAGTGCATCTTAACGTCATAAGTTGCTAAACATTTTCAGTGCACTTCCGAAATACAAGTTGATTCTAAATTATTGGCTTGGTTTCCATGGCCCATAAACGGAAACCCAGACAATAATTTAGAATCGCAATATATTCTGTGACACTTCAATGACCTACCCGTTTCACTGAGCAAATTGGCTCGGTCGGCGTTATAAATATTTCTGACTTGTACTCAGGTGGTGCTCAGTTCGAATCTCGGCCGGGACATAATCACAAAAGATTTGTCGTGGTTTCTCTCAAATCCTCCAAGCAAATGTTAGGATAGTACTAGGCAACGAACGCTTCCTTTCATATCCTTTCCAATTCATCATTCGCTAATGATCCTAGCATTCAATGCTACATAATTTCAGCTACTGACCGCGCTGTTAAATGAACTACATACTGTCACATGTATGAGTGACTACAGACGGGGTTGGGAATGGCAGTTGGATTTACTAGACTCTTGCAAAACGTAACTATAAATTACTACGACAGTCTCACTGAGTTACACACTCAGCAACTCTTCAACTAACTACACTCAATTCAACTCAACAAACTGACTGCATCTCCGAACTTGTCCCGCGTACAAGTATAACACCTCGGCACGGATCAAACAGCAAAACATCGTTCCTCAGTGTTGTAGCCCAACTGTTGCCGTGTGAACAAGTTTGTTTGCGAAGCCGTTAGTCAGCAACAGCTATTTTGTATTTCCTTATCTCGCGGTCGTTGCTCAGCAACAGGTCTACATGTCATGATGCTCCATCCTTACAGGCGTACCGCCATTTCTTCTTTTCCAAGGGCTGTGCTTGAGACATCTGTGATCGGCCTCGCCTTCCTTCCCGTGGCTCGTTTCTCACGGTGATTACTAAGCAACTGCTCCCACGTCTCCCTCCTTTAGGCCACTCTTCTCGAGCGGTTCCCTGACAATGTGCGCCGGACCAGGTGTACCACCATTATCCTTTTGAGGTGGGTATGGGAAAAAGTTCCGAGAGTTGTCAATGTTCCTACATCTCCGGCTCTTAAGGTGTTAGTAATCTCTTCTTTCGTTTCGGAGGGGGCCGACCTCTCCACTCCCCGTAACCCGGTGGAAAACACAACTGCTCGCTTCCCGATGATTTGTCCGAGGGCTTCATGAAACATCTCCTTGCTCCTCAGATGCAGCTCTCGTCTCAGTCCTCAGTTCCTCACGCCATTGTTTAATTGAGGTCGCGCCAGACGTCTCTTTCCGAACGTACGTCCTTTAGGAGTTGCTCATACAACATCGTCGTTCTCTGCTCCCTGACGACGTGTCGGGTCATCCACCTGCTGGTTGTGGCCAACTTCCTTCGAGACCACCGTCGCCCTGGGACCGGCGGTGCCCTGCGGCTAGATGCCGGTCACCATACCGCTCCTTCAGAGTTCCGATCGTTTTTGGGTCTTCCTGATGCACCGCTGCGGGCATCATTTATTCTGAACTTGACTCCATTTTTCCTGGATAGACCTCTGTCACTTCTTTGCAGTCCGTCGTCTCTCTTGGACTGTCCTTCATTTATTCTAGCCAGACATCCTCCTTACCTAACTTCGATAATCCGGTCAATCCAACCCACTTCTGACACAAGTCGCCACGTGACTGACTACAGACGCGTTTTGGATAGATGATCGGATTGACTGGACCCTTTGATACAGCGCATGATTACACTTTACAATCCACTATTACACATACACACATGCACTAGTGCCCATATTCACGTCTTCACTAACAGTGCTCGGTAGCAGCTTTCAACGACGGATATTCCTTTTCCTCTGGATTCCCGAAGAATCCCCGACATCAGCTTCAATTTTTAAAAGCAAAAGCTCACAGCGGCTGAACCTCAACAGTTCCTTAACTCAGTGACTCATCGACCACCTCAACAAACTCTCGCTGTCCTGCTTATAATATCTTGGCACGGACCGCACAGAAAACACCATTCCATTACTCCCACGCAATTGTTTCCGTGGAAACATGTTTGCGAAGCCGTTATTTGGCAACAGCTGTTTTACGTGGTCTGTCCAAAAACAAACCGAAATTTCTTTTTCAAATATTTATTGATAAGCTTACAACTTAATAAGACTTGTCGCCTTCAAAGTACTCCATTCCACTCTCTGTACACCGCTTCCAACGTTCTTTTAGGTTTGGAACGCGTCATGGAACGCGTTTTGCGGGATAGCGGATATGTACCGTGGCAAATTTTCTTCTAGCTTTTCTATTGTCTGAAATCGGCGACCTTTCAGAGTGGTTTTCAAATTTGGAAACAAAAAATGTCCTCAGGGGCTAAATCTGGAGAGTAGGAAGGTTAGGGGATGGTAGTCGTCTCGTGCTTCGCCAAGAATTCACGCATGAGGGGCGACGTGTGATCAGGTGCGTAGTTGTGCAGAATCCAGGTCTTGTTTCTCCAACCCTCAGGCCTCTTCCTTTGCTCTTCCTCCCTCAATCGCTTCATGACCTCCAAGCAAAACTGTCCATTGACTGTCTGAACACGTGGAACAAACTCATGATGAACGACGCCCTTCACTTATAAATAGTTCAACAAGACCTTCTCATTTGATCGACTCTGACGTGCTTTTATGGTCGAGGAGACGATCTTCCCATCCACTGCGAAGATTGAGCTTTTGTTTCGATATCCTACTCGTACACCCATTTTTCATCACCTGTTACGACATTTTTCAGAATGTTTTCGTCAGCATTTGAACGATCAAACAGCTCCTAACTGACCATGACACGGTTCGCTTTTTGCTAATCTGTCAAAAGACGTGGACACAAATTTTGGCGCAACACGATGCATTTCCAGTTTTTCGGTCAAAATTGTGTTTCACGAATATTTATTGATGCCTACTTCTTCGGAAACATCACGGAGAGTTAGGAGGCGATTTACACCAATCACAGCACTCACTTTCTCAACATGATCGTCCGTTGATGTGGAAGGTCGTCCAGATTTGGGATTGTCTTCGGTGGACATTCTGCTCGATTTGAAACGTTGGTACCATTCGTAACACCGTGAACGGCTTAAACAATCATCTCCAAATACTTGCATCAACATCTGAAAGTCTCCGTAAAAATGTTTGCCAATTTGAAACAGAATTTCACGCAAACGCGTTGCTCTTCAAGGTCCTTCATTTTTAAACTTACAAAAATCGCAGAAGACACAAGAAACAGGTTTAATCTACCGTATGCACTGGATGACTAATTGACGTTGCATGATCGGTCAGGTGTCAGGTTAAAGCTTAACGTCACCGGTACACAATGCCACTGTCGCGAGCCACATGTGTTGGCTTGTTGGCGCCCTAATTAACAAGTTCGATTTCTTTTTGGACATACCACGCGTACCTGCTTATCTCGCGGATAAACATAAAAACAGAACCTGTTTACTTGTGTTATGATTTATTCCCAGAGGTCGTTGTTGGTGCTATTGATATTACATTAAAAAAATTTCCACGTCCAAATCCTAACACCCAATATTGAAGTAAAAAGCACTCTGTTCCGAATTTGCAATTTTTGTGAGATGCCGACAGATGATTATTTTACGGGGAAAAATGTTTGTAAATACAAAATAGGCCTAACCAATGCCCATCCGGCCTAGGCGACAGATGACCGCAGATGACAAACAAGTTTGTCGGCAGATCGCTCTGTTGAGTATAATTAGTACTACATGTAAACCGTCCGTTCAGTGATCTCTGTCCTCTTTGTTGCGGCTGACCACGAGTGACCACCATCCCCACAAGTAAACCAAACTCTTGCATCTTCTGTAGCAGGGGGGTGCAACTGAGATAGGGGAAAGGAAAACACCCTAACTACCGGTAACTACTGCCTCTCTGAATGTCGGAAGAAACTTCACGCAGGTCTCGACCAATCAGAGAGCCTAAACAAACCAACTTGAATACCCACAATTACGAGCGGTTATGATGATGCATTATATGTAAATTTGGTGAGTATTGTCGCGTATCGGGCGTATATCGCGACAAATAAATTCTCGACGTATTCGATGTAGCGAATTTTATTTCACATCCGCTCTCACAATCACCCAAATTACAATCTGACGATTACTGCTATCTGCAGTATCACAATTAGTACACTCCAAATGCCAGAATACAACTGACTAGTTGCTGGCTAACTCGGCGGTAGCTCCAGGACTCACTGACTGACTCAGTACAACTCGACTCGGCGACTGTTACAGTACAACTGACTGTGAATAGCCTTCGCTGCTCCCTATGTAGCCTCGATCGGACAATACGGGAAAACGGCCACGTAATAGGCACCCTTGTTGCTAGCCACGCTGTCCGGTTACGTCACCGCTGTTGATTCGCCTTGCATAGTTACCCGGTTACGGGGCTCGGCTACCTTCGGCTCCGCTCGGCTCTCTTCGGCTCCGCTCGTGACGTCACCGCGCATGGCTGCCAGGATGCGGGGTGATTACTCGCCTATTACGCGAGCGTTACGTTACCCCTACGTGCAGCTGGGGATGTAGGGGTCAACATGTCACACTGCTCCCTCCTTAAGGCTGTTCGTCCCGAATAGCCTAGCGGTGCATCCCCGTTCCTTTTCCTCGGTGGCTGTTCTTGCAGCATCTCCTGTTGTTTCGGCTACTCTTCTTGCAGGGACTATTCTTCGTCCGGTACATCCGCTCCCCTCTTAAGACAAAGCTCGTCTCGAGCGGTTTCCTTTCAGCTCGCCAGAAGATCACATTCATCCATCACTTCCATTCTATGGCACATTCACTCTCATTGGGGATGCCGGTTCTTCTATTTTACCGGCTCCTCTTCTGTGCCCTGCGTCTTTTTCGTTTTGGAGGAGGTCTACCCCTCCATAAGTTCCAATCCTTGTGTTGCCGTAGGCTGTCAGAAAATCCGGCTACTCGCTTGGCGATCTGCAGTCTTGCAGTTTTTCTCAGGTCGGCTTCCTTCACATATCGCGGCTGTCCGCCGCCTAGGTCCTTCACTTCATTTCGGCGTTGTAGTTGCTGTCTCAGGCCTCGGTTCCTGATGCAAGTGTTGCGTTCCGGGCCTTTACACATTCTCTTCCCGAACGTCCGTTTCTTGGTGATTTCCGGTGCGACCTTATTCTTGATTTTTCCCATGCGCCTGTGTCCTACACAGCGTGTAATCTTTATTCCGGTGGCGGTCACTTCTTTCCGCTGGCATCCGAAGGTTCCCAGGGGAATTTCCTTCTTGAAGGCAATTCTCCAACGTCGTGCCACTGTCGCGCGACGGGATGTCTTCCTGCAG
>NW_019736419.1:349213-379938 GCF_002891405.2 Cryptotermes secundus
CGCTCGTGACGTCACCGCGCATGGCTGCCAGGATGCGGGGTGATTACTCGCCTATTACGCGAGCGTTACGTTACCGCTACGTGCAGCTGGGGATGTAGGGGTCAACATGTCACAGTATGAATTTTGATTTGATGTGGTTGCGAAACGAAAGTAGACATTTGCGAACGAAGTTACAGCTCCATATTAAACATATTATTTGTGTAAATGAATGTTATGCTTACTACCACAAATGAAGTTAGAAACACATAAGTTCTTTCAAGCCTAAAATTTTTTAGGTTATCATTACCTGTCATCTAAACGATATTTGTTTTATGATATGTTCTGCAACTTTCGGTTTATCACAAAAATTGTGTGTTGCATGTGAAGGAGTTCTTAGAGTACCGTGATGGTGTTATAATTTTTGTATTGCTTTTTGCAGTATAAATATGAAAACGAAAACATGATCTGCTGCTGGGTGCTTGTCATCCAGCAAGCAAGGCATCAAATTCTTCAGCTTTCCAAGGGATCCAGCAAGGTATGTCTGTTTTAATTCATGGTGTAATTACTTTATTATGTGTTGCTTAATCCTTTAAAATGTTTGTAGTGCAACCATTACGAAGTAGCCACCAACTTTTGCAGTGAAAGAAACCTCGTTTCTCATAAGCCCTGTAAATGTAAACACGTCTGATGTGGAACTCAGGCATATCAATCATTGCAGCAAGCCACAACCCTGTATTGGCTACAGGTAAGTACCACTGCTTATGTGAATTATGTTCTGTTATGAAAGAAGTGGCAAGCGAGAATAATGAGAGCTAATTGTTAAAGTAATTGTCCCAAGAACCGAGTTGTGATGAAACAAGTATCATTTTCATCATCATTCGTTACTTATGAACCTACATCACTATACAATTTTATTATAAATCTTATTTTACTGTCATGTGCAACTTTTTAAGTTTTAAATTTTAAACTTAAAGTTAATAAATAGTTTTACATAAGACTGTAAAATAAGATTTATAGTAAAATGGAAGAATGCAAAAGGATGCTACAATATTATCTTATCAATACACAAGTTAAGTAGGATATGTCAAATGTTTGAAAAGCAGATCACACTGTCTGTAATATGATTTATAAGAGAATAAGGTGGTAAAGACTTTGCTATCAGGAATAATTTAATCAAATATACAAAATCTTTATAATGGTAGTCCCTTTAAAGTAAAGTGTGTTATTTTCAAATCTGAAGAAGTCCATCATGTAAGGAATCCCACTAATTTCCTTTTTAATGTTCTTTCAGGAGGGTGCTGTAGTGAATATCTGGCAACAGCTGTTTGATGATCACCTTGTGAACACATTTGAAGCTATTCGTTCGTAGTGTGGTTTGAACAATAATCCAGTTGTGGGACAGTTTGTAGATGCCCTGAAGACTAACATCATCGGTGCACTTGCTATCAGAGGTCTGTGTGGAACTAGTTGTCAGAAGATGATCAGAGTTCTTTCTGCCCTCTATCTGAAAATAATTATATTTCAGTCAAGGATTGTGTGGGAAATTCTTTTCTGACTCAGATGGCTTTTGTTTATGTGTGCGGGTAAGGGTGAAGTGGCATTACTTTATAATTGACTTGCAATCTTCAGGTTACCTGATTCAGCGTGAAACACAGAGGAGCAGAATCAATGTCAGGATATATTAAGAAATGAAATTTATTAACTACTTCCTAGGTAGGAAGTTTTACTTATTAGTGTCTACATATTATATTCATGTAATTTGTTGTTATGGTTATATCCCTTAAGTCATTGCATTATGTTGGCCATATTATTGTGTTCAGCATTGAACTTATGAACGTATGGGCCTTCACGGCCTGTTACAGGGTTAGCTTTAGTTTATTTACCTTACTTATACAAATTGTGACATGTTGCGCAACGGAGAACCCCTCCCTACCCAGCAGCAACGTGGCAACTAAGTCCACAGTGACGTGACGGATGAGGCAGCGCTCCGTCACCCCCTTCCGCAAGGTGACGTAACGCGCAACGCGCGGTGACATAAGACGGCGTGAGGTAACAGCGTTGCTAGGCTATACGCAGACACTGTTACGTGGCACGCAACGACGCTGTTGACGCGGGCAACAGGTAACAGCGAACGGAATATTATGCCGTGGTGACAGAGGGGCGTGGAAGTATCACGCCTTGCCAACACAGCTTATGCTGCAAGGGGTTAACACAATAATCCTAGATTATCTCAGCTAGGATTCTCCTGGTTCAGGACTTCCTTCGTCACATAAAGCTGTCACCATCTATTATATCGTATGAAGGTTGGTGAAAAAACTAAGGGCCGGGTAGCGCGATGGTCTAGTCTTCTCTGTTGGCTGGTCCTTTCATCACTGTCACTTATTTCTATTGGCGTAGAGCGGGCGTGTCAGGTCAGACCCGTTTCTATCCATCGACTGTCACCTCTATGGTTGGAACTACTCCCTGACATATTGTCATAGCTCCCTCCAGGCAACTCTTCATATAGTCTGCAGGGAGCAACATATAACTTCTCCTAGCGAATGATACCGCTAATCTCTCGGTCCCTGTTTGAATTCTGAGGAATCTTCCTATATGGGCTCGAATGTTGGTAACGCCACTGTGAACCGTGCAACGTTTCTTCTCCGTGAAGTTCCTTGGAGTCCCCCCCCCGAAACGCCAGGATGCAAGCCGTTCCTCCTTCTTTCCACTTAAAGTCTTAGTTGACGTCAGGTCAGCTGACCTTGTTCCCCCCCCCCTCCTGGACGCAATGCGAGGTTTCCTGCTTACTCAGAACGAATGCGTCGTTCTCTCTCCTCGTTGACTTCAGGAAGGTAACATCGCTGCGTCCAAAATTAGTTTCGTTTATGTTGAATTGATCTTGTAGAAATTCTGTTTCGGCCCGTGCAGTGTCTGAAGGGGGAAGAGTGCCCTCACGACGTGATCAAGGTTGCATCAAGTCGTGAGGTTAATCTTCTGTTTGTAATTCTGGAAACGCCAGTAAGTGACTTACTGTTGTAGATGGTTTCCTTTTCATCACGACGCCATGTGGCGAAAGTTAATTAATTTGGTTGGAGATGAGTTGGCTTAAACAGCCGATCGCCCCTCAGGCGTGCAAGTAACCTGTGTATATTTCTTTGTGCCCTTAAGGCTTGCCGAAGTACAGGCTTGTGTGCCCTTAACGCTTGCCGAAGTACAGTTTTTTTTTCTAGAGAATTCGAAAGATGCCATGAGGCGTGCCCATACTTGAGTCTGTGCGGCTAGGCACAGTGTAGTTCTGCATCAACTGTCGATTATGTTCTGACCAGTCCCTGCCCATCAGGCAGAGTACACCTGTATACTTATGTTATCAATATATATATTTATTTATATGTTTGGAAACGCCAGTTGTATTTATGCATACTTGGGTTGTGTATTCCCTACCAGTTCGGACTAGCCGATCCGTCCACGTTGGCCCATTGTGCCGACAGCGGTTTTCCTCTCCCGAGACCCCTACTCGACCTTGGGGAGGCATAGTACATCACGTACAAGCAAGTCGTTCTTATGAGCCTGTCCCTTACCCATATTGAGCAGGAGTTCACGGGTCTAAGTGGGTAGGAGAAATGGGTTCTTGACCCACAGAGTCAAGGAACACGGCTCAACTGTTACCACTTATCACATCTTAAGGGGGCGTTGATATGAAGACTAGTAAACGCTGCCTGCGTGGCGAGTGACCCTACTATCCCCGTTCATTTCTGGTCCCTCACCCTTGTCTTTCGTTGCCTTTTGCTGCTGCTGCTGCCTATGTCAGTTCTGCCCTCTCTTGGGTCAGGATCGCTCGGGATCGGTTGTGGAAAGTGAGCCGTGTCCCTTTGCCCTGTGGGTCAAGAACCCAGTTCTCCTACCCACTTAGACCCGTGAACTCCTGCTCAATATGGGTAAGGGACAGGCTCATAAGAACGACTTGCTTGTACGTGATGTACTATGCCTCCCCAAGGTCGAGTAGGGGATCTCGGGAGAGGAAAACCGCTGTCGGCACTATGGGCCAAGCTGGACGGATCTGCTAGTCCGAACTAGTAGGGAACACACAACCCAAGTATACACAAATACAACTGGCGTTTCCAAACATATAAATAAATGTATATATTGATAATATAAGTATACAGGTGTACTATGCTGATGGGCAGGGACTGGTCAAATCATAATCGACAGATGATGCAGAACTACACTGTGCCTAGCCGCACAGACTCAAGTATGGGCACGCCTCATGGCATCTTTCGACTTCTCTAGAAAAAAACTGTACTTCGGCAAGCCTTAAGGACACACAAGCCTGTACTTCGGCAAGCCTTAAGGGCACAAAGAAATATACACAGGTTACTTGCACGCCTGAGGGGCGATCGGCTATTTAAGCCAACTCAACTCCAACCAAATTAATTAACTTACGGCACTTGGCGTCGTGATGAAAAGGAAACCATCTACAACAGTAAGTCACTTATTGGCTTTTCCAGAATTACAAACAGAAGATTAACCTCACGACTTGATGCAACCTTGATCACGTCGTGAGGGCACTCTTCCCCCTTCAGACACTGCACAGGCCGAAACAGAATTTCACAAGCTCAATTCAACATAAACGAAACTGAATTTGGAAGCAGCGATGTTACCTTGCTGAAGCTAACGGATAGAGAGAACGACGCATTCGTTCTGCGTAAGCAGGAAACCTCGCATTGCGTCCAGGAGGGGGGGAACAAGGTCAGCTGACCTGACGTCAGCTAAGACTTTAAGTGGAAAGGAGGAACGGCTCGCATCCTGGCGTTTCGGGGGGGGGTACTCCAAGGAACTTCACGGTGAAGAACCGTTGCACGGTTCAAAAGGTGATTATGGAGGGTGAATCACAGTCCCGGTACATCCTACTCTAACTACCCTGTCTATTTACAATCTTACTTACATTATTTACAATATTAACAAGACCGATCTACAGTCGGGTCTTCATACTCTCTTTACTTCACGCACCGCTTCTTCATGTTCTCCCCTTCGGGGATGTAGGCCTTGAGCCTCTCTCTCTCTCTGTTTCGACTTATGAGGATATGCAATTATTCCTCGTTTAACATGAACATTTTTCCTGTCTCCATTTCCTCTACTCATTACATATTACTACACTATCCTATCGTAAAGTTTCACCCTTATAATAATATACTCTTAGTTATACATATTAAACGCCCACATACTATATTTATCACAAAAACCATTAGTCGTAGCTATAACGCAAATGTGCGTAGTCTACACACTACCGGTAATCTTAACACATACACCATAACGACAGCCATATTGCCGGACTATCTTCCTAGGTAATTACTTGTTACATAATTATTCTCCCTTAAAGGCTCGCCGGGCACTCTGAAGTACCACAATACTTATATCAACTAAAATATTCAACAACATGGCTTATATGAGCAAACGTGACTTACTTGGAATAAGAGACGCAGGCCAACTTCCACCACTCGTAAGACCCATATTGAATAGGACCTCTGGCTGACAACTGGTTATTACGTTGGAGATCAGATCCCTATGTCCCCTAAACTCAGTAATTTATATCTTTAACTTGCTGAATCTGAGGTTGACGAAAGAGGGAGTTTAACTCCTCCTTTCGTCCTCAATTTCTGGGCCGAGGGTTTCCATTGGCTACATTTTCTGCTGTGGGTGGGCCCGTGGTCCACTTTGCTGCTTATTTAATAATATTATCCTTTACTCCAATGTCCCTCCAACGCGACTTGCAGAAGTGCTATCGAGTATTCTGCTAAGTCAGGCATTCTTAACCTAGATTGCCTGTCCAGGTTTTGACATAGTAATGTAATTGCTGTAAAACGTTTGTCGCAGGTATTGAAACATTTAACAAATGCCGTCTTGACTTCTAGTCTCAAATTGCGCCGCAACAAGGAATATAAGCCGGATGAGCAGCAAGCGAGAGCCAGTGTGTTATCAACAGTTCTCAAGGTAGCAGCCTGCGAGTAGAGTTGGAATCTAGCCAGCGGCGAGTTACGAGTAAAATTGTGATAATCAGTGACAGTTTGTGATAACTGAGAATTTATTGGGAGTGTGTAACACAGTGACACATGTATAGCTCCCGTACTGTGAAACTTGTAGTCTACTGACAATAGCGTGATTTGATTTGCGATTAGGGCTATAAAGTGTGAAACCCGCAATATTATTATAATTAATTGTAGCCGTGATTCGTAGGATGTTAAATAAACCAATTAATAATCGGAACGGCGTCTTCAGTAACCCAACACGTTACAATATATATTGTAACAAGTTTCGTTACTGAATACGCCGTAGAGATCGTTAAAGGGTTTATTTAACAACCTACAAATCACGGCTACAATTAATTATAACACAGTTGCGGATTTCCAAACTTTACAAATCCTACAACCAGAGTCTTCACGTACTTATAACGCGGGAGCTATACAAATCTCCCTGAATTACACACTCCAAATATAACTGTACTACAGCACTCACTAAGTCTCGAAAGCACACAATAAGTCTTCCGCTCGCTGACTTCTTTGTTATCGCACACTGTCATATAAAATCATGTAACCAGGCGTTCGGGTCTTCTTATAGCGACTGCTGCTATATGTCAGCTCAACTCGTAGGCTGCTACCTTGAGAAGTGCTGATAACACACTGCCTCTCGCTTGCTGCTCAACAGGCTATTATTCCGTTCGCTGTTGCTAGGGTCGTCTATGGCAACCACTGTTTATCCGCGTTGCATAGCGACCAGTGCGCGGGGATTCGGCTCGCCTCGGCTTCGATCGGCTCACTTCGGCTCCGCTCGGCTCACTTCGGCTCCGCTCGGCTCACTTCTGCTCCACTCGGCACGTCATCTCAGCCGGGGGGAGTGGTGTGCTGCGTAGCGCGACAAGTAGTAACGAGAGCGCTACGTTAACGCCACGTGCCGTTGGGGAGGTATGGGTCCTCCGTTGCGGAACATGTCACACTGCTCCCTCCTTAAGGCTGTTAGTCCCGAATAGCCTAAACGTGCATACACGTTCCTTTGCCTCGGAGGCTGTTCTTGTTGCATCTTCTTTGTGTCCTACTACCGCTTCTCTTCTCCCCGTTGCTCTGCTCTCCAACCGCTACATCTTACACACTTTTATGGTTGCTCATCTCGAGCAGCTAGATGATAAGGCGCGAGCCGGTCGAGGTGTACAACCAACATCCTCGACCTAGGGGTTTTCTGGATTCGGTATACCACATCATTTATCCGGGTCACTACTTTGTAAGGACCTTCCCATTATGCTTGTAGTTTCGGCGATTTCCCCTTTCTGCGGGTTGGGCGATAGAGCCAGACTCTGTCGCCTTCATGGTAACCAGCGGAGTTGGCCAGTTTATCGTACCGAGTTTTCATCCGGTCACTGGCGAGCTTCAGGTGTTGATGGGCATAATTGTGGATTTCGTGCAGATGATCCACTAACTCTACTGCATAATCGGTTGTGGGTTGTTCTTTGTCAGGTGGTACTCCAAACAGCAAGTGGCAGGGTAGTCGTGGTTCTCGTCCGAACACTTGGCCAGCAGGGTTCAGGCCCGTAGTGTCGTGAGTGGATGCCCTGTAAGCTAGGAGAAAGAGGGGTAACCTCTCATCTAGTGCGTTTGGTGAGATGAGACGGCCTTCCGCAAGTACTCCTCGATGGTCTTGACGTAGCGTTCCACTTTTTCTTCCGACTGTGGGTGCAGGGGTGTGGTGCGCGTCTTGCTCACTCCCAGGCGTTGCTAAACTTCTTTCAGTTAATGAGACTCGAAGTTACTGCCTTAGTCACTGTGCAACTTCCGAGGAATGCCGAAGCGGCAGAAGAATTTGGCAACCAAAACTTCCGCTATTGTTGAAGCCTCCTGATTCGGGATGGCGTACACTTGCCGCCACTTGGTTAAGTAGTCCATAGCGATCAGTATATATCGGTTTCCTTGGTCGCTATGTGGGAAGGGCCCTGCGATCTCAATAGCTACTCTCTCGAAGGGAGCCCCGACATTATACTGGTTCATTTGCCCACGATTTCTGGTCCGCGGTCCCCGACTGGCTGCACATGTTCACACTGTCGACACCATTTCGCAATATCGGTTCTTGCTTGGAGCCAGTAGAATCTCTGTCGAATCTTATTCAGAGTTTTGTTGACACCGTAGTGACCTCCTGACCGTCCACCGTGTAGTTCGCTCAGAACGTTCTTCACCCTGCTCCGAGGAATAATTATTTGGGCTACTTCACGTCTTCCGGTGGGGGATTCCCAGTCACGCTGTAGTAAGTCGTTTCTCACAGCGAGCGATTTCCACTGGGCCCAGTAGCTTTTGTACGTGGGACTCCGTTCCGCGATGTCCTGCCATTTCGGTCGTTGGCCGTTTTATACTTCCTGTAGAATAGGCCCTATGTCTGTGTCTTTTAGCTGTTCCTCTCTTAGGGTAACAGGGTCCCAGCCGGCTGCCGGTAGGGTTCCAATAACGCGTATTTGCTTTACCTCTGCGCGCGTCTCAACTTTGTGGCAGTGAACACATGCTCTTTGCAGAGTCGTCTAGAAAGGGCGTCGGAGTTGTTATGTCTTCGGCCCTGACGATGCTCCAAGTGAAGTTCTACTACTGTAGACGCTGTATCCAGCACGCAGTTTGTCCCTCTAAGTTCTTGAAACTCATAAGCCAGGTGAGCGCAGAGTGGTCCGTTCGCAGATGGAACTGTTGTGTGTAGAGGTACTTGTGGAAATGTTCCAGTGTCCTCACTATAGCAAGTAGTTCTCGACGGTTGACGCAGTAGTTTCTCTCTGCTTTGTTTAGAGTCTTGCTGAAGTAAGGTATGACACGCTCTTGCCCGTCCTGTATTTGAGAGAGAACTCCTCCAATTCCGACATTACTTGCATCTGTGTCCACAAAGAATTTCTCTTCTGGCTGTGGGTAGGCAAGAATGGAGGCAGCACATTTGGCAACCTTTAGTGTTTGAAAAGCGGCCTCCACTTCTGGAGTCCAATGGAAGATTCGTTTCTTTTACGTTAGTTTCGTTAGTGGTTTCGCAATGTTGGAGAACCCTGAAATGAATCGCCGGTATTACGCCCATAGTCCCAGAAAGCTTCCAACTTCATGTTTATCCTTCAGGGTCGGCCATTCTCGCACGGCTTTCACCTCCTCCGGGTCGGTGGATACCCCTTCTGGTGATACAATATACCCGAGGTTCCTGACCTCTTCCTGCAAGAGTTTACACTTTTCCGGGTTAAGTTTCAGACGGGCTTCCCGGAAGGTTTCGAACACTTTCCGTAAGTTGAGCATGTGCTCTCGGAATGTGCGGCCTATTACGATCACGTCATCCAAATACACAAGGCATGAATCGTACCTGAGCCTTCGTAGGACTGTCTCCATTAGCCTTTCGAAGGTTGCCGGGGCATTGCAGAGGCCGAAGGGCATGACTGTGAACTGCCATAACCCTTGCCCTGTCGAGAACGCTGTTTTCTCTTTGTCGTCTGGGTGCACATCCACTTGCCAATAGCCACTCTTTAAATCGAGAGTTGAAAACCATTTGGCACCGGCCAGCGTGTCCAGGGTGTCGTCAATGCGGGGTAGCGGAAAGCAATCCTTCTTGGTGACGTCGTTCAGCTTTCTGTATTCCACACAGAAACGGAGCTCCCCATTCTTCTTCCTGACCAGAACGACTGGGGACGACCAAGGGCTGTTCGATTCTTGTATAACCCCCTGTCCTCGCATTTTGTCGAGCATTTCCTTTACTTCTGCTTGTTTTGCCAGGTGTACCCTCCTCGGTGGCTGTCGAATTGGTCGGGCTTCTCCCGTGTTTATGCTGTGATATAATTTGTCCTTCCATAATATTCATTTTCTTGTGCGAAGATATCCGCGTACTCGGACAAGAGATTATCTAAGTCATGAAATTCTCTGGTGTTTAGGTGTGGCTTGGCCGCTGTGGTCACGTCCGATAATTTCGGTGTTAGACCTGGTGCTGGTGGCTGCCCCATCTCGGGCAAAGCCACGAGTGTTACTGGCTCACAGTGCGCCAGAGGAGATCCTCTCCTGAATCTTTGGTCCTTGTGGGTAACATTAATGACCCTCACTGGTACTTCTTGACAGTCCTGAACTAGAGTCCTGGCTACGTAGATTCGTTCAGGCGGGCTAGCCTGGGTGTTTGGTTCTACTAGACCATTTTCTACTCCCAGATGTTTCTCCATTCTATCCATCACTATTCCCTCGCTCTGTGCGGGTATCACATGATCCTTTGCCACTATTAAGCTAGAAGGACGGGGTCCTACCCCAGTACTCCATAACGATACTTCTTCTTCCGCCAGACGCAGAGTTTGGCCCCTATATACAGCGATGCATCATAGGCGCGGAGTATGTCTAGTCCCAGGATGAGCTCATCGGTGATATTCGCGACGAAAACCCACATTGTTATCGGTTGGCGCCCCAGGTTAAGGGTCAACATAACTTCTTTCAGGATGGGTAGGGATCTTCCAGAGACGGTCTGCAGCGTGAAATCTGCATTTGGCTGTCTTTCAGGCCACCCGGCGGCGATATCCGGTCTTACTACCGTGACGTATTCCCCAGTGTCCACTGTCTCTTCTGCCACGGCTTATCACCGACCCATCCCTGGGTGATCAGACTGGTGTTGGCATTCTCCTTCATGTCGGTGAGTGCGTATTTAGGGTGCCTTAACGCATATGCCGGCGTTGGCTCTTCTCTGCCGGCCGTCACTCGTTTCCCGACGGTTGGTCATTTCTCCAGATTTTTCCCTGTTGTTTCTGGGTCGACATTCTGATTTCCACTGCGATTCCCGTTTAGTTCTTGGAGGTCCTTATTTTCGGACCTGGTGCTGTCTATTGTCATCTCCTTGTTGGGTGGGGGACGATCGGAACTTGGTGCTATCTTCGTGAGGTCTGGCTGATACCAGTACTCCCTGCAGCTCTAGCGCTTGTCGGAGGGCCTCGTTTACCGTCTTCTCCCCTACCAGCAGCAGCTGAAACTTTATATCGGCATCTCGTATTCCGTATGCGAAGGCTTTTCCTGCCTCCCTTCCTATGTGGTCAGCAGGTAGATTGGGGTAGGCACGACGGGAAAGGAGTTCAATGGCCGTGGCAAAATCTTGCAGGGATTCTCCAAGTCTCTGCGTCCTCGTTCTTAGTTGGCAGTGGTAAGCAGCTGCACAGTGTTGGTCCCCGAAATGGTCCTTTAGAGCCTGAAGTGTTTCCTCATAATTCGTATTTGTCGGAATGCCGTGTAGTATTTCCGCGCCAGACCCGTCAGGCAGTAATTAGTTATGTCGATTTTTCCCGGTCCACCATTGGTTGTGTTCTGATTTCCTTCAGGAGAAGTCCCATCATCTGCTGCATCTCAATTTTTTAGCAGAAAAATCCTCGATGCACAACAATTTGTTTGTGGCGTGTTTAAATTTGTAACTAATTCTGACATCAAATTGTCACGTGTCTTGAGTTCGAAACTTCTTCGTTACGTGTGTAAGTCCAAATCCTACTTCTGACACCAGTGTAACGTCTTTCGTTACTGAATACGCCGTAGAGATCGTTAATTGATTTATTTAACAACCTACAAATCACGGCTACAATTAATTATAACACAAATGCGTTTTCCACACTTTACAAGTCCTACAACCAAAGTCTTCACGTCCTAATAAAGCGGGAGCTATACAAATATCCCTGAATTACACACTCCAAATATAACTGTACTACAGCACTCACTAAGTCTCGAAAGGAAACAATAAATCTTCCGCTCGCTGACTGCTTAGTTATGACACACTGTCACATAATTCATGTAACCATGCGTTCGGGTCTTCTTATCGCTACTGCTGCTATATGTCAGCTCAACTCGCAGGCTGCTACCTAGAGAACTGCTGATAACACACTGCCTCTCGCTTGCTGCTCAGCCTGCTTTTATTCCGTTCGCTGTTGCCAGGGTCATCTATCGCAACCATTGTTTATCAGCGTTGCATAGCGACCAGTGCGCGGGGATTCAGCTCGCTTCGGCTCCGCTCGGCTCCGCTCGGCTCCGCTCGGCTCCGCTCGGCTCTCTTCGGCTCCTCTCGGCACGTCACCGCCGCCGGGGGAAAGTGGTGTCCTGCGTAGCGCGACAAGTAGTAACGAGAGCGCTACGTTACCGCCACGTGCTGCTGGGGAGGTAGCGGTCCTCCGTTGCGCAACATGTCACAATATATATTGTTACATGTTGCGCAATGGAGAACCCCCCCACCAGCAGTGACGCGGCGGGTGAGTCAGTGCTCCCCCCCCCCCCCGGCACGGTAACGTAACGCACAACGCGCGGTGACTTAAGACGGCGTGAAGTAACAGCGTGGCTACGTAACAGGCCCACACAGCCCCTATATAAGAGAGCTGCGCTGCCTGCAAATTGTTAGTTGTAACGTAGCAGTCGGCGAGTTCAGTTGTTGATCCGAGCAAGCCTACGAGCGAGTGTGTGATCAACAGTCCTCAAGGCAGCAGCCTGCGAGTGGAGTTGATAAATTGCAGTCGTCGGAGACAGTTAAAGTGTATCAGCGGCCGAAGACAGTTCTCCAGTCAGCCGTGAACGAGTAAAAGTGTGTTATCAACAGTTCTCCAGTGAGCAGACTACAGTTGGAGTATAACAGCCGTCGTGGAAAGAAGAACCGGACGTGTGTGTAATTGTGTAATTATGAGTGTGTAACAGAGTGACACTTGTATGGCTCCCGTATTGTGAAAACGAGTAAACTACTGAAGACAGAGTTAACTGATTTGCGCATAGGGTTATAAATCGTGAAACCCCGCAACAGTGTAAACATATTAACGCGATTAGGGATTTAAAGTGTGAAACCCCGCAACTGTGTGATAAATAATTGTAGCCGTTACTTGTAGGTTGTTGAATAAACCAATTAACAATCCGTACGGCGTCTTCAGTAACAGAAACACGTTACACTGGTGTCAGAAGTGGCATAAGTGTCTAACACGTTACAATATATATATATCAGACTTTCAAGGTTCATTATATTTGTTCAGTTAATTTATTATTTTGGCCACATTATTGTGTTTAGTATAGAATTTGGAAACATGAGCATGTTTCAGATCATGATTTATATCATGATATAAATTTTTTATGTGACTTGAGAAATGTGCATCAAATAAGTTCATTAATGCAAACGTATTACTTGTTTTATATTGTGGACTTCCCAACTAGGATTGTAAAATAATCCTGAACCGCCATTGATAATATATTTTTTTTTTTNAGAAGTGACAAGAAGACGAGGAAGAAGACGTAAGAAGATGCTGGATGACCTTGGGGACAGAAGAGGATACTGTCATTTGAAGGAGAAAGCTCTAGATCGCATGAAGTGGAGGAATTGTTTTGAAAGAGACTGTGGACCTGTCGTCTTGACAGATTACTGATGATGATGATAGTAGAGTAAATACATATCATGTGCACTCTGTAAAAAATGGTCTATCAGATCATGATGCGCAATATCTGGTGATAAATAATGTGTTTGGAACTCAACAGAAAAAGAATAAACCTGTCAAAAAGAGGTTAATAACTAATACTAGAGTCAAAATGTTTACGGAGGCACTACAAAATGAAACATCATATGACCCTTAGTAGTGTGGAGGTAAATGCAAGTTTTAATGCATTCTTGAACACATTTATAGTCATTTTTAATCATGCTTCCCCATGCAATTTGTGTTGGATATGGGGCATAAAAATCAGTCCATAACTGGTGGAATAAAAGTGTCTTGTAGATGTAAAAGATACCTCTACATAATAAGTAGAGTAACTCATTGTATTAAAATAAGAGAATAGTACAAATGTAACTGTTCCATATTAGGAAGAGTCATTAGAAAAGCTAAAGAGATGTACTATAATGAAATGTTAATGAAATCCACAAATAAATATGAAGAGACTTGGAAAATTATAAAAACCGTATTTACGCATGTATAGGCCGCGTTCGTGTATATATAGATATTTAAATAATGTCTTATCGTAAACAAGTGAACAGTTGAGTTTCTTGTTTATAAAATCAAACTACATATGACAGGAACCGAGTACAATGTGTGTTTTTAATTGAAAATGCAATCGTTTTATTCGCACTGCTGAATAGCATCGTATTATTTTGCTCACCGGTTTGTGTATATGGGACTGAGAATGCCAGTATTTTAAGAACAAGAGTTTCAGGATGGGGACAACGGTCCTCTATCATAGCCGTAAATAAATCTTGTGAAATTAACAAAATGTTCGCTATCAAGTTAAATTATATGCTTATATAGATATTTATACAATGTCTTATCTTAAACACGTGAACATTTGAGATTCTTGCTTATAAAATCATACTACATATGACAGGAACCGAGTACAGTGTGTGTTTTTAGTTGAAAATGCAATCGTTTCATTCGCACTGCTGAATAACATCGTTTTGTTTTGCACACCGATTTGTCTATATGGACCTGAGAAAGCTAGTATTTTAAGAACATTATTTTCAGGATGGGGACATCGGTCCTTTTTGATAGTAGTAAATAAATCTTGTGAAGTTACCAAAATGTACGGTGTCAAGTTAAATTACATTACTATATAGAAATTGTGACATGTCGCGCTAGTGGACTCCAACCCGGAGCTGACGCGTCAAGCGGAGCCGAGGTTAGCCTAGTCACAGCACCCTGGTAGCTATGCAACTCTAGTCAACAGCGGTGACGTAAGCCGGCGTGAGGTAACAGTGATGCTAGGTTATAAGCAAACACGGTGACGCGGCACAGCTTCCTACTGTTACGTGGCACGCAACAGGCACACTGCGGCTATATAAGGGAACTGCACAGCAGCTACGAGTTAGTTGTAACGTGGCTATCGCCGGGTCCAGTAGTAGTCGAGCGAGAGTGTGTTATCAAGAGTTCCTAGGCAGCAGCCTGCGAGCTGAGTTGGAATCTAGCCAGCGGCGAGTTGTTAGTGAAGGTGTGAGATAATCAGTGACAGTTTGTGATAACTGTGAATTGATTGGGATTGTGTGATACAGTAACACTTAAATAGCTTCCGTACTGTGAAACGGTTAGACTACTGACAATAGAGAAAATTGATTATTGCGAATAGGGTTATAAATTGTGAAACACCGCAACATTGTTATAACTAATTGTAGACGTTACTTGTAGGTTGTTGAATAACTAACAATCCGTACGGCGTCTTCATTAACGAAACACGTGACACTGGTGTCAGAAGTGGGATTTGGACTTACACACGTGACGAACAAGATTCGAACTCAAGACACGTGACAATTTGGTGTCAGACTTTATACGAACTTAAACACGCCTCGACAAATAATTAAATTATTGTGCATCAAGTATCTTATTGCTACAAAATGGAGATGCAGCAAATGATGGAAATTCTTCTCAAGGAAATCAGATCTAACCAAGAAAAACGGAGGCAAAATTTGACGCCAGCATGAAAGCCTGGCGAGAAGAGATGACCGCCTGTCGAGAAAAGACTTCCGCGGAGACGAGAGGAGCCCAAGCAAGCACGGCACAAGAAGAAGAGGTCCCCAAAATAATACCTGTCAGAGAGACGATGGACTGCCAAGAAATGGAGGCACGTCCAGAAGATGAAAAGCCGGCCTCAGTGCACAGGAAACCTGAGGCGGCAGATCTACGAGAGGTACACGTAAAAGACGCCGAAGTAATGCCGGTCGGAGAACCGAAGATGAAAAGGCGTAGGGACAGAAATCGAGGAAATAAGATAATTTCGACACAGGAAAATTGCGGACCCCAGAATAAATTGGCCGTCGTTCGCAGGAAGGCGTCCCGCCATGCAACAGTGGCATGGCGCTGCAGGAACATTTTCAGAAAATCTTGGACCCGAGGAGATCATGAATCCCGGATGATGTTGGCTGCCATCTGCAGGAAGATATCCCGTTGCGCGACAGTGGCGCGACGTTGGAGTAATGACTTCAAGAAGGAAACTCCCCAAGAGAATTTTCGGATGCCAGGGAAAGGGCTTGGCGCCACGGTCCCATGCCAGCAAGTGGCTGGAAGACCAGGAGGAACAACGACGTCAGCGAGTGCAAACAACGCATCAAGAGCTGTTACGTCGACATGAGGAACCACCGAAGAAACAAATGATCAAGGAATGGACCTTGTGGAGGGGACGACACACTCCAAAATAGAAAAAGAGACTTCAAGCGGAGGAGAAACTGGTAAAGTAGAAGAACCGGCTTCCACAGAGAGAGTGACCGATGAATGCGACAAAACTGGATCTTCTGGCCAGCTGAAAAGAAACCGCTCGAGACGAGTTGGTCTAAGGAAGGGAGCGGTTGTAACGGCCGGAGAACAAATGTTGCAAGAACAGCCTCCGACACAAAGAACGGGGATGCGCCGTTAGGCTATTCGGGACGAACAACATTAAGGATGGAGCAGTGTGACGTGTGGCGCTAGCTGGACCCACCTCGGAGCTGACGCGGCGAGCGGAGCCGAAGTGAGCCGAGTCACAGCGTCCTGGTAGCTATGGAATGCGAGTCAACAGCGGTGACGTAAGGCGGGGTGAGGTAACAGCGTTGCTAGGCTATACGCAAACACGGCGACGTGGCACCGATTCCTACTGTGAAAAAGGATTCATTACGAAAGAGGCAAGCACTGCGAGTATATAAGGGAACTGCACAGCAGCTACGAGTCCGTTGAAATGTGGACATCGCCGAGTTCAGTAGTAGTCGAACAAGTGTGTTATTAAGAGTTCTCAAGGCAGCTACCTACGAGTTAGTTCCGAGAGAGTTCCGAGTTAGACAGCAACCAGTCTGTTGTATTCTGGCATTTTCAGCGTAGTATTTGTGATACTGCAGATAGCAGTAATTATGAATCTTTAATTTGGGTGATTGTAAGTGCGAATTTCAAATAATTTTTGCTATATCAAATACGGCGTTAAATGTTATTTGTCGCGTTATACACCCAATATGTGTGAATAATTATAAATTATCTTATTTTAAACACTTGTACATTTGAGTTTCTTGCTTCTAATATCATAAAAATTATGACAGGAACCGAGAACAATGTGTGTTTTTAGTTGAAAATGCAATCGTTTCATTCGCTCTGAAGAACAACATTGATTTGTTTAGCTCACCGATTTGTGTATATAGGACTGAGAATGCTTGTATTTTAAGAACATGAGTTTCAGGAAGGGGACATCGGTCCTTTATCATAGCCGTAAATAAATCGTGTGAAATTAAAAAATGTACGGAGTCAAGATAAATTATATGACTATATAGATATTTAAACAATGTCTTATCGTAAATAAGTGAACATTTGAGTTTCTTGCTTATAAAATGAAGTTACATATGACACGAACCGAGCACAATGTGTGTTTTTAGTTGAAAATTCAATCGTTTCATTCGCGTTGCTGAATAATCTGGTATTACTTTTCTCACCGATTATAAAACCACACTACGTAATACAGGAACTGAGTACAATCTGTAGTTATAGGTGAAAATGCATTCGTTTCATTCGAACTGCTGAATAAAATAATATGTTCTGCTCAACGATTTCTGTATATGGGCCCAGAATGCTAGTATTTTAATAACATGAGTTTCTGGGTGGGGACATCATTCCTTTATCATAGCCGTAGATAATTCTTGTGAAATAACCAGAATGTATGGTGTCAAGTTTAATTTTTGACTATATAGATATTAGTAACATGTCTTATCTGAAACACGTGAAATTTGCGTTTCTAGCATATAAAATCAAACTACTTATGAAAGGAAACGAGCACAATGTGTGTTTTTACTTGAAAATTCAATCGTTTCATGCGCTATGCTAAACATCACATTGTTTTGCTCACCGATTTGTGTATATGGGACTGAGAATGCTAGTGTTTTAAGAACTTGATTTTCAGGATGGGGACATCAGTCCTTTATCGTAGGTGTAAATGAAACTTGTGAAATTACCAAAATATACGTTGTCAATTTAAATTATATGACTATATATGTGTTTATGCAATGACTCCTTTTAAACAAGTGAATTTTTGAGTTTCTAGCTTATTATATGATACTACATATGACAGCAACCGAGTACAATGTGTGTTGATAGTTGAAAATGCAAACGTTTCATCGCACTGCTGAACAACATCGATTATTTTGATCACCGATTTGTGTGTCTGGGATTGAGTATGGCAGTATTTAAAGACATGTGTTTCAGGATGTGGACATTGGTCCTTTATCATAGCTGTAAGACAATTGTGTGATATTACCAAATTGTACGGTGTGAAATTAAATTATATGAATAGATATTTATACAATGTCCTTTCCTAAGGTTTTCCTGCTGTCATTGCCAGACCAAGATGAAAACCAATAATCAAAAAGGAATTGCAGAATTAAGATTGAAGTCTTCTGGGATGTGCCTCAGTACAGTTTACTGCACAGGCACTGTCTTTTGAGAAGAATCTGCATGGAAGGTGGAGGCAGCAAGTTACTCTGGTCGCTATTGCTCCCCCCCCATCAGGGTTGCGCATTTCCGTATGCCATGCCACTAGGTGACCATAAGCCAGGAGTGAATGCAAGTCATCAGAATATCCAGGATGAATGGTCAGTTCAGGTTTATTGTATTTATTTTTTATTCTTTCAGTCTTCTATCTCTGTCTGTCTCTGTTCTTTATGTCATCATCATCAGTAATCTGTCAAGACGACAGGTCCACAGTCTCTTCCAAAACAATTCCTCCACTTAATGCGATCTAGAGCTTTCGCCTTCAAATGACAGTATTCTCTTCTGTCCCCAAGGTCATCCAGCATCTTCCTACGTCTTCTTCCTCATCTTCTTGTCACTTCTATCCCCCCTCTATCTTTCCTTCGATAACTTCTTTTAGAAGGCAGTTTCTGCGTAAAACATGACAAATCCAATTAGCCTTCCGTTTTCTTATTTCATGTAGGATATCTCTCTGCTCACTGACTCTAATTAACACTGTTCTTTATGTAACTAATAATAAAGTTACTCTATATTTTGTTTGTATATACTCTGTTATACATTGAATGCATACAGATTAGAAGTTATATACAAAAGTATGTACTTAATGGCAATTTGAGTAAGATGTAAGATGCAGCTCCACTCTAAACGTTAAATGAGGAAAGCCGTTAAACTGAGGAACACATTATAATACTGCACATTTCAGTAACCAGGAAGGTGCTGATTTGGCAATAAAGCCCACAACTTCAGCCCTCAGAATGTGATAACTTCCTCTGTGGTCGGGGCTGTCCCACACAGAAGCTTGACCAAAATTACAAAATATTTTTGAGATAATATATACATCCATAGACCCAGCCTTTGGAGTGGGCATAATGAAAAGTAAGGGTAGTATGGCTAGAAGTAGCATGAGGTGGTTGCAGTTGGCATTGTGGGATGGGGGAAGTGTGTTTCACCGTGACTAAGATCTTGTTATAATGCATACACACCCTGCATTCCTTACCACAGTGAACCTGCCAGAATCCGCTGCATGCTCCTTTGAGGGCAGGCAGGAATAAAGGCACAGACCGTATCTTGTACGCATTCCTTGATTTGCATCAAGGGTCAGAAAATAGTTGGCTACTGGCTGCATGGATTGGGTTTGTTTCTGGCTAATGCACTTGAATATTTTTCTTTATCACTATGTCCAGGATAACTGTGGTGTCACCAAACTGAATCTGTGAATCTTCATGGTGTGTTCAAATAGGAGAATTCATTCATCTAATTGTACTATTTCATATCATGTGGAAATTCATGCTGATGTCACTGGATTTACTGGGACACATTCGATGCACCCAATCTTCATAGAGAGGGCAAGTTTGATAAACTGTCTCTAAATTATTCGTGCAGGTTCATTTGTGTGTGAATGGAAATCCTGTAATGACAAAGTGTGATTTGAGGTTCTGACAGTGGTGACTGTGAGCACTTTTGACTTCCTGGGATGTGATACTGTGTGATGATGTAGATTTGTTACAGGTGTTTTGGTGTTCCTGCTGTCTCCATTGTCAGATTAGAAGAGTGCAGTAAGTGTGAAAAAATGGTACAGGCATAAGGAGAGAGAGGATCACTATTTTTTACACTGTTTGGATCAGTGAGAGCCTTAGTCTTGGCCATTGTCTGCCATTGTCCTACGATCCCTGCAGTGCAAGATTATGTAACACATGCAGGTCCCAAATTTTTTGGATCAGAACAAGAAAGAAATGTCTTGATTCACACTGCTCTCAGTCTGACTTTGTGGAATTTGAAAGAACTACTTTGCATTATGAACACATAATTGCATGCATACTGCCTGATCTGTTAGAACCAAATGGCATGAGAATAAACCTAGGAAATTGTTGACTATGACTTGAGACTGTACAGAGTCCTAGCAGAGATTCAAACTGAGCACCTCCCAACAAAAAGTAGAATATTGCCACTGTGCCATCCCATCTGGAAAGAATACAAGCTTCTAGTGATGAACATACACTCAGTTTCATTTGCCATTGTTTGCAGGGAAATGTATGGAGCACATTACCTGCAGATAGCTCGAGAAATTGAGTCCTATGAAGCCTCCTCCAATCCTGCAGAATTGCCTGTGGCTGAGGGAAGACCACCAGGGGTGTTGACGGAAGCAGGAATTGAGCAGCTGCCATCCTAGAAGTAAGTCATCATAACATCTTGCGTGTATTTTCAGTTGATGTAATATCAAGAACCATGCAGGATTCTTTGCATAGGTCAGATTAATATTTTTGTAGGAAAAACTGTTAACTGTTCATTATTTTGGGGCCAGCTACTGTTTTCACCGTTCATGTGTCTGTATACTTAGGAGTTATGTAATGTCTGCTGTATGAGTTGCAGTGAGTTTGTGGGAACAGCCTTCCAGTGGCCATAGGCATATGCATTGCTAGTTATCTCTAAATATCAGTGTGATAGATATGCCAGCAACACTCAAAATCTCTTTCTTCTATTGTAATATAGCACATGCAGTACACTCTGCTATGGTAACCAAAATCCTATATTTTGTACAGGCAGTCTACTTGCCACATGTAATTACATTATCAAACCTTACAGTAGAAATTGACTACCTCATTCTGTATATTTTAAATCTTTAACTGCAACATGGGATCATAGTTTTCCAATGTCTCAACATGTTTCATTGTATCTTTCCCGTATGTCTCTGACATAGGCAGACCTGTTTCTGGGGCATTCAAGCTTCTCTTCCACTCCCCTTTGTAAGAAATCTAGCATGTTCCAACTTTGTATATAGATTCCATATTTTCTGAGGTCTTCCTTGGTCTGTCAAGTTCTGTCTGTGTTAATCTGTCTTAATTTGTCCTGAGTGTATTCATAATTCTTTCTTAGTATCTTCATTCTTGATATGATCTAGTGTATTGGTTGCTTTAACTCCATGTACAAATATCCAAAATTGAAGGTCAGTTGCATCAGAAAAATAAGTATAGTTACTTGTGTATTGTACACATTTTCATGCAGTACTTGATGTTAAAGTTAAAGTTGTTCGTGCACTTAATAATTAAGCACTACACCATGAAAACATTTGAGGGAGGTGAGTTATAACTCCACCATCCTTGACTTGATGTTATTTGTTTTAAGTTCTAGTTATTTAGTCTTTATATAAATTCTGTCAATTAAATGAGTAGTTTTAAATCAAGGGTCACAGTCATGGAAGAGCATGTGGAGACACAAGAGACGCACAACATGGATTCCATTATTCATGTGAACTGCATATAAAGTGCAACTCCTGTTCAGTGTTTCTTATGTTAATGTTTTCCTACGTTTAACATTCAGTAATACCAAGGCAATAATCTCAGCATTAAATTTCCCCACTTTAAGATTTTCCCCCATTTAATATCCAAATTCAGTGGTCCCCAAAGACATTCTAAATGGCGTTTCACTGTAATACCATTAATTCCCTTTGAAGGTGTCTCTGGGGAGCAAGAGATCTGAAAACTAAAGTAAGGAATATTGTAAATGGAAGGAATTTAACTTGGAGATTATTGACTAGCAGTCAGTGAAACTATCATGACATGACAGATGACTTGAATGGAGTAGTAACTGGGGGTTCTGCTGCATTTATCAGGCATTTCTAGCCATGCCATACATCAAGCAGGCAGTCATCAACGTCTTATCTTGGAGACCTGGGTTTAATTCCAGGTGAGTGCAAGTGGGATTTGTGGTGGGCAGAGTGGCATTGGGAGAGGATTTCCTCTGAGGACTTCAGTTTACTCCTGCAAACTATCATTCCATCAGTAATTCATGTCCATTTTGAATTGGGGGCTGTTACAATAGGACACACGTCATGTATTAGCTTACTGCTTGTTTTGACCTTTTTCAAACATCATCAGGTATATTCTTCTTATATTTGTCTTTCTCTCTGATCTGCTGGACTGCCCCACATTGGTCATCGTTTACAGTATGGGTGTGTTTATTTTCATTTTTTGTTTTATGTAATACCGCTTTTTGTGTAGGTGAATTAAATACTATATCATTAAAATTAAAGTTAATGTTAAAATATTAGTCTGTTAAATATTAAAATTAGAATTTAAACTTTAGAGGTCCTTATTATGATGACTGTCTCTTGTATCTCGGTTTTCTGAATTCAGGGGGTGTTCTCTGTGTTCCTGTTGATGTGGAATTTGTTCCCTGTATGATCTGAAATATAAATGCAAGGTTATTATATGTGTATTGTGTGTGTTTTTTTGGGGGGTGGGGGCGTAGGGGGTTTGCATATACAAGATGTAAATAAATATATTTTGCAATGCTCAGTGGTAGATAGAGGTGTTCAATCTGATCATGTTTTGAAGAAAGCAGTCTTCTGGGATTTGGCACTGTGTATATGTGGTGTTAACCGACGTTTCAGAGGAACATATCGCCTCTACCCTGAAGAAGGAGGCTATACGTTCCTCCGAAACGTCGGTTAAGACCTCATATACACGGTGCCAAATCCCAGAAGACTGCTTTCTTCATAGTCACCGCCGTGAAAGCCTCAAATCTGATCATGTTTTGTCAATACACCCATGTCTGGAAAGCTTTGCTTATGCACTGGAGCATAAATCATTAACAAAGTTTTAAAATATATATGTGGAAGAATGCAGCACATTAATGACACAAGACTACAACAATTAAACATAAAAGTATACTACTAGGCATCCAGCATATAACAGACCAATATCATTAATTAATATTGGAGTTCAATTATTCCTGCAATGAGTAAAATAATCTTACCCTTTGGTACCTATCTTTCACATAGGATTTTATCAATGCACTGGCCTTACCAACTATTCAATAAAGTTCTACTTTAGACAGAGAGATAGACAGATATTGACACAGTCAAAAGTTTTCTTCAAATCTCAGAAAATGCCGATGAACATTATTGGTATTGATGTTGTCCAGCNTGTGCATGCTTCAGCAGAACAGTTTTTTTTCTTCCCATCTATACTGCAAGAAACAATACAAAAATTATAATAGAATCAAAGTACACTCTCACTTTTTTGAGATTCTACGGTCCTTCTTTAGGCTACACCAAAAGATGCTTAAAATACAGAAATACGATTTGGATGAAGTGTTGTAGTAACACTGACTTCATGTTTCTTTCTAATTTCACTGGGCGTAGTAAGCACAATCCATATACATAAGTAACACACAGATGTAAATTCATGCGTAAATGTCGACTCTCGTTTCACAACATCAAATCAAAGTCCCTAGTTACTAATTAATCTAATTAGTTGCACAACATACCTCAACGGCATACACACATTTTCAGAAAGTACGCAGTATTACTGAAACAACCGCCCAAGCCTTCAACCGAAATTTAAGATCCTCTGATTGGCTGACCAATGTAATCACGTGTGGAGGTGGGGTTCGAATACCTCCACCGTAGCCCTGTGAGTCGTATGAGGCGACAAAGAGGGAAGTCTCGAATCATAAACAGTAAAATATGGTCGCTAGTCCCACGGGACTCGGGCCCGAGAATAACTGCGCTGGCTAGGACCAGCAGCCATTGTAAACGACAGACCCGTCTTCTAGTCTGAGAGAGCGCCCCACATCAACAAACTCGCAGCTGTCTGACAGTAATAAAGATCTGGTTGTAAGCCCCAGATGGGTGCTCGGCACCAAGAGAGACTGGCCGACTGACCGTCGGTCGTAACGTAAGACTCGACTTGACTCGCTGTAGATAAGAATCCAGGAGACAGAATACACAGAAGACAAACATAACCCAGAAGAAGTCAGAAATGAAGTCTTTAGTTTATGTGGTATTATCATTGTTCGTATTTGCGAAGTGTTATGGCGTGACCAGAGTGGTTTGAACGGCTGTTGTACTGCGATGTGGAAAGCAAATGGAAAAACTACCACATTATCACTTTTCCTGGATAGTCTCTTTCCAAAAACAGAGACACCATGTATGCGAACCAGAAGACGAGGAAGAAGACGTAAGAAGATGCTGGATGACCTTGGGGACAGAAGAGGATATTTTTAATTGAAAGCGAAAGCTCTAGATCGCATTAAGTGGAGGAACTGTTTGCGAAGAGACTGTGGACCTGTCGTCTGACAGATTACTGATGAATGAATGAATGATTGGCTGACACTTATGCGATTCGATTATTTGCGATAGGTGTATTATGACCGATTCCAGTCATTTCCAGACTGTCTAGTTCATGTAGCTGAACGTAGATGGCTGGTCAGCATGTTTCCCTCTCCCCTATAGGAGTTACTCCCCTCTGGTCAGGGACACTCAGAGATCAGAGAGTACTCAACAGGCTGTGGTACATGTAATACTAATTTTGTGCAGCAGATGGATCTGCCAAAAAACCTGTTTATCGTCTACCACCTAGGCCGGAAGGGCATTGCCTAGGCCTTTTTTGTATTTACAGTTATTTTTCCCCACAATAAAAATTCATCTTTCGCTATTCTCACGAAAACTACAAATTCAGAGAAATTGTTTTTTACTTCAGTATTGGACGTTAAGATTTGGACTTGGGATTTTTTTACTGTAATGTCAATAACACCAACAATGACCTCTCGGAAGAAATCATTACGCTTTCTGTCTTTAAAATGTTTCAGTAGGGACCTTTATATTGAGGTGGGCGAGAACTTTTAAATGGAATCGGAGGCCTAAAGGCAATACTAAGGGAGCCCGAGAAGCGTAGTCGATATAGTGACAAAGACAACTTCAACCTTTTTATAGAAAGATCATTGTCTTCTAGGATTCGCATCAAGTAATTTTGTAAACTACACGATGTCACTTTTTTATTCTAATTCTAAAGATGGAGACAGAACTTTCCTCTGAAACGTTAATGGAGGCTTCAGATTCCTCCATGCAGACATCTAATAGACTACACGGCTAACATCCATTTTTCAGCCCTGAAGAAGGAGGCCTCGAAACGTTTCCAGATATACCTGTGAGACACCCCGCTCTTCTACAACAAACATGGAAAACTGGAAATTCCTCTGAAACTAAACTACACGCGGTCACAATCACTATTCTATACTGAAAAAGGAGGAAAGAAGTTCCTCCGAAACGCTGACACCTATGTACCAAACAACACGGCTTCACAATCCCAGAAGACGGCAGTCTTAACTTGCTGTTTGTATGTCATGAAATGCATTTGTACAGCTGATAACTTTTGTTTGATGCTTGCCACATTTTAAATACAGTTCAGCTTCTACACTTACCGGCCTTCTCCTTCGTAAGAGAATTACATGCCGGATAGTTCGGATAATAATAATTTCCATTCTGTGTTTTTTCTTTTTGTTACTTACGATTTTTTTAATTGGACAGACCTAAGCTTCATATGAGATAATAATATTGTTAATTAACTAACAAGACAAATATTTCGACTAAATCAATTTCTTAAATGTTAGCGCAGACTGCTCAAAGTAGTTTAATATGTCCGGTGTAGTAAGAGCACCCAGTGCGAAGTTTTATCAGAATCTCTTAACGGATATTGTCTCAGATATCTGACCACCTACAGACTTCGTTTTCCAACCTCAGTTCTATATACCGGCGTTCCTGCTTCGTTTCCATCCACCCAGATCAGGGTCAACCCTGTAAACAAAAGCCAGAAATAAAATTAATTTAATAAAATGAGATGACATGTCATTCCTTTATTCCGTCAGCTTTACATCATTCTGCCAATATTACCAATGACGCCACCTAAACATTAAACATCAAAATGCCTTCAGAGTTTGGTACAGAAATTGTGTTATGGCGGCTTCCACATATGACCGTACAGATCTCCTGCTTGTCCCCACTGCACAGTAGATAGCGTTGCTAGTAATGCACTGCACTTCTCTACGCTTCTGCATGGCCGGCAACCACTAACGAACACTAACCTAACACAGTTTGTAGGGTACATATGTGCCCACTGCCATCTGGTGTTATCAGATTTATAAAACAGACCCTCTTTTCGGGGTGCTTCAAATGCCCCGGGTATACTGCAGCAGTCCAATTAGAGTAGGTTAGCAAGTGTAACCGCACCATGCAGGAACCTCAACAGTGTTGTTGATTTACATTCTTAATTACAATGTACTACATGTGAACGAACTGTATTACTGTTAACACAAGATGATACACAACTGACCCCAGCACCAGCAGGCACCAAGGATGACATCTGGTCGTTCTGAGGGACAAGCAAGCTGCAGGTCACTTGAAACCCCCAGAACGGAGCAGGAAGTCTCAGAAACAAGACTTGGAAGTACGGAGTCGGCGGGACTTGTGTAACTCCGGTTCCATATTGGGTGCATTTATTTCTCGTAATGGCACGTCTTCTTGTGCCACAGCTAAGCTCTCTTTGCTTGTATGGATTTTAATATTCACTATGTTACCTGATCTATTTGAATCAGTTATGGCTTTTATGCAATTTACCTTTTCTTTCAAACAGTTATACACTTTGTACATTGCGTACATTCAAATTAAAAAGAAGCAAACATACACCTGTTGTATGGTATAACGTGCAAGCCGAAGTGGTAGGTGGACGAAGCAGTCTTGTCGTTCCATACAAACAAATTTAGATCTCTTACGAGTATGTCCGAAAATTACGTGGATCGCCGGTAGTTGTGTGTTTTACCGGATTGTCAGGAAATTGCACGTGACAAACAGGATGTGGATTGGAGGGAAGTCCAATCGAAGTTAGAAAAACTCAAAGTCCAGTCTGGTAGATAGGATAGATTTATTAAGTGAGTCAAACAGACGACTTACACCACTGGCTGCTGACTGTCGACTGTTCTCAGGAAGGTTATATTCAAAGTAACATACAGCATTGGTCCAGTCATAAGCATAAAAACTAATAACCTCTACCTCCCTCTCAGTTAGTGAACACTGCTCACTAACGCTTTGTTTACACTGTCGAAGTGTTGTTAGGTTTATAGCTGTGCGTGATTTTACTCTGCAGCCATACCCAGCTAATAAAATGCTGTGGCATTTTTAAGGGTTCCTGGCTGCTTGGTCTTGACAGCTTAGAATAACAAGAGGGCTTGGTGGTTGGTCCCTATGACATCCTAAAATAACAGAGGGCTCTGTTCCTTATGACACCCCCCTCACCAAAAAAAGTTTGATGTAGATCAATTACAGCAAACCTTTTACTTCATTCTATATTCAAAAAATGGGTTACTCCCTGGGTCTGGTTTGTGCAAATTTTTTCTTAATCTTTGTGCCACAGGTGAATTATCTTATTTCCTCTGAACCTGAGCAAAAAACCCTGTTATATCTTCCTCACTAGTTGGTTCGGAAGGCAATTTCTGAAAGTCTCATGCTTACATATCCCAATCTTGTCTAACTCAATTAAGGATTGAGTTAGTGCATGAGTTAATTCATCTTTATCCTGAATCTTTAATGTATGCACATTGGGTGCGATGATTGTATTATGGTGAGGGTTATTAAATGAATTTGTAATCTTTTTACATCCATTCACACAATCATCGTAAGCACCTTTCGGATTTATTTTTCTCCAACACCAGAAAAAGCCTTGCCGACAACCTTTACAACAATAGCAACATAAACATACACTAACCATAGTTCCAATTGAAATTCCACCAGTTACAACGTGTTTGTAATATTTGGAATAATCTACTTGTTCTTGTTTGTTTATCATTTGTTTAACATCATCCACCTTAATACTTGCTATTCTCAAATCATCTATTGATGACATGACATTATTCAAAGGAATATCTAATTTAATTTCATCGAGCTTTTTCTTTTCATGCTCGTCAAAACAACAGTCAAAGCCCCAGTTCACTTCAGGTATAAAATCTTTCGATACATTACTAACCATTGTCAATTTTGTGGATGCATATAGTGTAACGTGCGCAGTATAAGCTTTGCACCTTGATCGGAGGGTCATTCTCTATTTTCGGCATATACATAGTGTGGGGTATTATCTTCACACAAAATTGTAACTTGTTCCGTGGAAGGAGAAGTGTAGAGCCATTGGTTACTAAGTTGTAATGGGATCCAATAAGTATGGTACAAGGATATCAACTTTATTTCACATACTGAGTCTGGGATCTTCTGGGACGATGGATGCAACATACTGGCTTCACAATCCTCTCCTGGCACGTAGTTAGACAAAAGTATAGTATTTTTGCAAACATAAGTAATTTCATTGGTCATAAGNAGGTATAAAATCTTTCGATACATTAGTAACCATAGTCAATTTTGTGGATGCATATAGTGTAACGTGCGAAGTATAAGCTTTGCACCTTGATCGGAGGGTCATTCTCCCTCTATTTTCGGCATATACATAGTGTGGAGTATTATCTTCACACAAAATTGTGACTCGTTCCGTGGAAGGAGAAGTGTAGAGCCATTGGTTGCTAAGTTGTAATGGGATCCAATAAGTATGGTATAAGGATATCAACTTTATTTCACATACTGAGTCTGGGATCTTCTGGGACGATGGATGCAACATACTGGCTTCACAATCCTCTCCTGGCACGTAGTTAGACAAAAGTATAGTATTTTTGCAAACATAAGTAATTTCATTGGTCATAAGGCATACACTCAACTCGTCATAATTCATTTTGCCGTACTGCTTTCTTAATGCATCCGTAATTATAAATTCCTTTTGGGGAGCTATAAAAATGAATTTCTCTGTTGTTTTATCCTTCATAGGAAACGGAATAGCTTTGTACAAATAAAAATTAGTGGGTAGCAATAATGGAATTTCAATGATATATACTAAATATTGTTGATATACGTACGCATGCATAGTTATAATACGTGATAGTTCAGAAGTAGGAAATGTCAGAAAATCAAGACCCTGAGGCAATGTTTGCTTTGAAACGATGCCTTTTACAGCCCTTATAGTTAGTAATTTTGGCTGGAGGCTACCTTGACCTGCGTGTACAAACGCGTCTATAAAAACTTGAAAAGAGTGCTGGCTTTCTTCCATACCTCTTATAACTATTTTAATCTGCTCATTAATCAAATTTATTTGTTCATATTTTACCTTTAACTCGCTTATTTCTTCTCCCGTACGCTTTTCAAGCAATAACATACCATTTCTNTTTCTTAACAATTCTTAATTTTGATCCGCCTTCAGGATCATGCTGTTAATTGAATTAATTGTAGTCTTGATAATGGTCATTTCATCACTTGCAATATGCAAAAATTTGGTTTGCTCAGCTTCCAGTTTGCTAATATATTTATTACTATTCTGAACATCAGCATCAGTTGCTGTTCCGAACAAAAGGTGAAATCCTTTACCTGCAAAATTTATCAATCCTCTCTTTTCTCTTGGAGATCTACTTTTCCTAATGGGCTTATTTGCACTTGTATAGTCTATCAAATTTTCATTCAACTGATCGATATATTTAGCCTTAGACTTGAAGTAAGATAAGGATGGTTTACAGTCAGTAAGATAGCACCATTCCCGTGTTTCTAACTTGTTGCAATACTCTATCACTCTTCTCTGAAAGTTCTTGGTTTGACGCCGCAGATCCCTGTGTGGTTCTAAATCTACACAACTCACGAACTTCCACTTCATCGGAAATAAACGAACCGTTCCTAGCTCATCAAAGTATATGCCACTGGCTGAAGTCAGCTGCTCCATTTCTTGACCTTGGAGTATACTCCAGATTGCTAGGAGAGTGGTCAAGCTGATCCATCGGATAAAATGCATGCTGATCTTGTTCTGCAAAGATCAAACACAATAGGATTTTAAGCTATTCATGTGCACTTTTATGTGTTTTCTCTTGCCTATTCTTTGAATAATTGCGTTGGGGTATTCTATTTCTTGAATTTCGAAAGGTCCTTCCCATAAAGGATCTAATTTATTTCTTTGTTCTTTTGATAACCATACTGCAACGTGTTTTACGTTACAGAATACGCCGTAGAGATCGTTAATTGGTTTATTGAACAATCTACAAATATCGGCTACAATTAATTATCACAATGTTACGGGTTTCCACACTTTACAAATCCTAGAACAAAATCTCTTAACACTCTCTTCGAGAGTCTTCACTTATTAATAACGCGGGAGCTATACAAGTCTCCCTGAATTACACACTCCGAATATAACTGGTGATCACTGGTTATCGTACACGCGTCTGTAGCTCGTAACTTGCGAACTGAGAACTCGTTGGTAACGCACTGACTGGCTGACTGTCACAGTACAACTGACTGTGAATAGCCTTCGCTGCTCCTTATGTAGCCTTGATCGGACAATACGGCCACGTAATTGGCACCCTTGTGGCCTAGTAACCGCTGTTACTACCGTAACAATCCTGTTGCGTCACCGTTACGTTACCGTGCGGAGGAGGGGGAGGGGAGCGCTGACTCACCCGCCGCGTCACTGCTGGTGGGGGGGTCTCCTTCGTA